>NC_134709.1:35477999-35575499 GCF_043290135.1 Rhipicephalus microplus | reverse complement strand
TCCTCCTCCTCCTCTTCCTTCTCCTCTCTAAGCTACTTTTCCGTTTTTCTATTGTCTTCGACAATCCACTGTGTCTGACCGCTGCATAGCACACTCTCCAGGTTCCCGCGGGAAACCAACGCTGAAAATCGTGCTGTCGTCCGCGTGATCGTTAGCCTAATCGCTCGCAGGGTCTGCTCCATTAATAAAGAGCGCCATCTAGCGTCCTTTCTGGCTCCCCAAGCGTCCGCTTGCATCGAAAGTACTTTTCTTACTTTTTGGGCATACTGTGGAATGGCACTTTTAAATAACTATACACTTCAATGTAAGTTATACCCACTTCGCCGTCGTTCTTACGTGAAAATTTCATCGTTCTGTTACAACTCCCGCTTTTCTCAACTTGAATGAACGTATTGCTACATTTCATTTTAACATTTATTGGTAAAAGAAGGTTGACCTCATGGCGTTTTTGCGCTATGCGTATACGTTACGTGACTTTAAATGCAAAAGTATGGTCGGGCTGCTACCATAGAAGTAAACCATACTTCCTTCCGTCTGTTTGTCTGTCCGACCTGCTTTACCTTTACGCCCCCCCCCCCTCTCGAAATTACTGTATTGCTGATGGAATAAATGGGTGTACCCTTCGTTTCATGACACAATTTATTCCATCAGACATTTGTTCCAACACGCATAAAAAAAAATTAAAACTTACGTGGTCTCCTATGCATTTCAATAAAAGTTGTTGTTGGGCGAGTTGGTTATTCTTCATATTGTAAGATATTTAGCGCAAGCTTGACTCTCGCAAACACTCACACATCCACCAGAGTAATACACACAACACTCAGCGCTGGGTGTCGTCACTGTCGCGTGTGTTACTCGGGTGTGTGTGTGTGTGTGTGTGTGTGTGTGTGTGTGTGTGTGTGTGTGTGTGTGTGTGTGTGTGTGTGCGAGTGTTCGCGAGAGTCAATGTTGCGCTAAATATCTTACAATCTTATGTATTTGCCTAAGACGAATCGATGAGCAAAAGCCATCACCGAAATAAAATTTTAATCATCATCGTCATCACTGTTACAGCGGAACTAAGTCGCGTGGCACGACCTGAAAACAATCATCATCATTAATTTTCACTCGCCTTTTCCGTCTTCTACTTCATGTTCTACTTCATTCCCGGAACACGAGAAGGGTTTCTTGTTGGTAATATTCTATCATGAAACGTAGCGTACAAGAAGACACAGACAGGAGAGCACAAACACAGCGCTAACTGTCAACTGAATTTATTCAGCTGACAGTTAGAAACACGAAAGAAGAAAAAATAATGGCAGATCCCACGTGGGAATCGACGATACGCGAAGCACGAATTAGGAATGCTGATATGTCACTTTAAAATAAGCACAATGTTACGATGTGGAAATAAATGATGCCGTACCTGACTTCCGTGTCATGATTATCATGTTTGGATGTGTCCTTTACTTCCGTCATCTATTCACGTAACGTGATACCAAATTTAGTATATGGGGAGCTAACGAAACAGCCGCGAGCACGCTATGAGCGTGGAATGTTGTCATGTTCTTACGTGACATGCGTGTCAGAATAATTATATTTGCACCAGTCATATAATTTCGTCATCCATTGACGTCACTTAACACCAAATTTGGTATATGTGGAGCTAGCAAAACGGCCGCGAGCGCACCATTGGATTGGATTGGATAAACTTTTATTTGGTCCTCCGAAACACAAATCACTGTGTTGCGGGCAGCTCCCACGTGGGGACTGAGATGCCAAGCTCCTCAGCCGCCTCGCGGGCTTGGTGGACAGCCCAGAGCTGATGTGCCAAGGACGAGCTGCGGATTGCCGCCTCCCATCTGGCAGAGGTGATGTTCGATATATGAGCGAATTTGGTGCACTGCCAGAGCATGTGCGTTGACGCGCGCGCATGCTGGGCACATCGACGTTACGTTAGCAAAACTCAAGCACTCTATATATCCTGACGCCAGGCGCGACCAGCGTCTGTCGGTGCGGCCCGCAGCAAACGGCGCGAAATGCAACATGCTGCATTTCGCGCCGATGCATTACCCAGACAACACTTAGTCTCCCTCTTTCCGTGACGGAGGGACGCCGGACGTGCTGAAACGCGCATGCGTCAAAGCAACGCGGCGCGTGCCTGCGAGTATACGGCAGGACCGGCGCATGGCGTGGGAACGTCGGCGTGACGCGACGAAATGAGCGCCAGCGAGCACGCGGATTGCGTCACGTCGAAATGTATTGGCGCCTCGACTGTGGCATGTAGTCATGTTCTCACATGACACGCATCTCATGATTATCATGTTTGCACCAGTCACATACCTTCGTCATCCATTGGCACATGTGAAGCTAGCGAAATGGCCGCGAGTTCATCATGCGTGTGGCATGTATAGGCATGTTGTTACATGACACGTGTGTCGTGATTATCTTGTCAGGGTCTGTCGCTTGTGTTCGCCATGCAATCATGCCATACCATACCAGTTTTGCAACATCTCATGTGAACAAAACCACCGCAAGAGCTGCAGGACCATTAAATGTAAATCATGACGTACATGTCATGATTATGACTAGTCAGATATGATCTTCATACAGTCATGTTATACCATACCATGTTTGGTATTGATATCATTATCGAAACGGCCAGGAGAGCTAAATGTCGCAGGTGGCTAGATAGATAGATAGATAGATAGATAGATAGACAGATAGATAGATAGATAGATAGATAGATAGATAGATAGATAGATAGATAGATAGATAGATAGATAGATAGATAGATAGACGACTTAGAATAACGTTTGCAGGCGCTGCGGTCGTTGCCGGCATAGCGGACGCCATACGAGCTTTAGAATAGCGTTTGCCCCCCCCTGCAAACCGCAACGCACGATCGCAGCGACACCGTATAGCCTCGAAACCAGTGCTTGCGGGCCGCACACGCGACCGCTATTTCAGATTTTCTGCGGGCGGGCCGCGACCGGCGACTTGCATTACGACGCATGCGCAGTGGCAGCGACCGCGCCGCAAGGGCTTGCGGCGCGCTATTTTAGCTAAAGCTCCACATTAACAGCTGTGTGTTACGTGTTGGAAGGACTATATGCGACAATGAGGCCCGCCGTAGTGGAGGGTTTTGGAGGGTTTCGACCACCTGGTGTTCTTCAACGTGCACTGCTATCGCACCGTACACGGGCCTCTATCATTTCCCCTCCATCGAAATGCTACATCCGCAGCCGGGGTCGAACCTGCGACCTTTTGGTCAGCAGTCGAGCACTGTGACTATGTTACACCGTAAAAGAAAATAGGATGCTATGTGTTCGTACAGAAACCCCACGCGAATGACTGGTAATACGTGGAATTTTTTTTTGTTTATTGGTGCGATGGAACGAAAGGTCGGCGCTCAAATAATAAGCTAACGTGGCCACCAAACTCTCAAATCAATGGACAGGACACACGTAATGCACGACGCCCCATAATCGGCACAAGTTAACGGAACAACACTCGGTGCCGTTGTCCGAACGTTATAGAGCACGAGAAATTCATCCGAACGCGATAGCGCGCGCATCACAATAGCGTCGTCCTTTCATTATCGATCGGCGACGAGCACGGCCGATCCATCGGGACGTTATTCGTATGACAGCCGGAGCCACTGAGCGGTGTTTAGTGATTATCGAGACGTGGAAACGGTTCGGAAACTATATACGCATGCGACCGGCAATCAGGAGCACTCGTACATGCCGGTGGGTGCTTTACAGTAAGTATAGTTCAGAGCTGTTATTATTATTTTCACGGTTATAGGGTTGGGGTACGAGCCGGAACTTTCCATACGGTGCGCTCAATTAACTCCGTTCGCATTTCGTTTCGTTGCCGATAAATATTCGCGCTCTGTTTACGGCCTCGTCCATCTGCGTTCCGAACGCGCGAAACAACGCACGTGTCATCGTATAATTGAAAACGCCTCAGCTATCGGCATTCAGCGATTTCGTTTCGCAAAAACAATGCCGGACGACCGTTCGCGGATGGAACACATGTGGGCTGAACAAGAAGATAAGGGTTAAAGAAAAAAAAAAGGGCGGAGGTATGAAGGGGGGGGGGGGGGAGTGTAACCGGCTGCACAAAACGTCCGTTTCGAATTAACCGGCAAGTTCTTTCTGGGAACCGACGTTTCCGTGAATAAACAATGAGGTAATGGTCTCGCGTCAATCGCTTGGAGCTCTCGGCACCTGCAGTGATTAAGCGGGGGGGGGGGGGGCTTTGCATCGCAAGCTTCCCTTTAAATTTGGATCCGCGGAAAATGGTGAAGTGGTGCTGCTCGAAATCCACCGCGCCCGGATTTTCATGAGCATCGGTTCGTTGATGGAAAATGAAATAAAGCCTGTCGAATGGAATACAGCTTATTTCAATTTTGTGCCACCGATACCGTCTCATGAATATTGCTGAAAAAACAACAACAACCCGATATGTGGAAAGAATGCATAAACAAACAAATAAACAAACAAACGAACAAACAAGCAGAGAATAAAGGAAGAAATGAAACAAGATTCCACCAATACGTTCCACCCCCGAAGCACCTTAACTAGGAGAAGTGTAGATTGCAAAGACTTCCCCGTACATTGGCAGTCGCAAAGAAACTCCATGCGAATGACTGGTACTGTTCATCCGTACAGTTACGCGCGATATGAAGGGCATCGCGCGAGTGCATTCAAAATCAAGACTGGGCATTCTTCTCTCCCTCGTTGGCTGTTCCATGCTCTAACAGTAGGCCCCTATACAACCACGATACGACCAACTCTGCACCCTCTCTATATATATATATTCTGAACCTTTCATTTTGCGCTCAAGCGTATTCTTCGTGGGATTTTATCTTGCCGAGTGATTACAAAATTGCTAGAAAAGATGTTTTAAAGCTGGAGCTTGGCACCAACGTTACTAGATTCTAATTGATTGATTTGTGGGGTTTAATGTCTCAAAACCACTATTTGATTATGAGAGACGCCGTAGTGGAGGGCTCCGGAAATTTTGACCACCTGGGGTTCTTTAACGTGCACCCAAATCTGAGTACACGGGCCTACAACATTTCCGCCTCCATCGGAAATGCAGCCGCCACAGCCGGGATTTGAACCCGCGACCTGCGGGTCAGCAGCCGAGTACCTTAGCCACTAGACCACCGTGGCGGGGCGTTACTAGATTCTAGTAACGTTTCTTGGCACTGCCTCGTGTCAACAGCTTACTCAGACTGGAGTGATTGTTAAGGGACAGCAATAAGAGAGAGTGAAGCTTGCGTGATAAAACCCTCACCTCAAAAGAGTATGGTCTGGGGCGGGGCGCTGTTGTAATATAAAAAGTTTTATGTCACTCTATGGTTCTTGGTCGATGCTCGCACGATAACCTTGAAATCGCGCTCGACTAAACATCTTCGCGCCGGTCGCCACTGTATAAGAGCGACGACCGAAGCTGCGGCCAGCGCCGAGAAGCGGTACAGGACGCTTGTCGCAACCGGTAACCTTCACGGGCGTCGGAAACATGGACTGGTACGTATGAGCCGCATGTTAGAGGTTGACTGCACTGTAGCGAATTGATAGAAATGATACGTTTAGTGAGTGAGCAAACTTTATTCAACCAGCGGATTGAGGCGTGGGCCTAAGCCGCACCAAGGGCGGTGGAGAGACCCTGTCTCTCAGCCACCTCCCGTGCTCGCTGGATGGCCCATATTTAATCTGTCCGATCTGAGCTGATCAGCGCGGCTCTCCACCGCGCCCCAAGTTGTTCTGGGGAGACTGCATTGGCGTCCTGTGTCTGTGTGCATTCCCATAACATATGCTCTAGGTAGGCGCGTCTCATGCTACATAGTTTACACGAGTCATCTGGGTATAGTTCGGGGTAGATTCGATTTAGGTGCTTCGGGTTGGGAAATGTTCTAGTTTGAAGTCGCCTCCAGTCAACCTCCTGAGATCTGTCTAATATGGAGCTAGGTGGTGGGAATCTGCGCCTCGACTTTTGGTAGAATTGGATAATGTCGCAGAACCCAAACATTCTGTCCCTCTCCCACCACTCATCTCCTCCCAATACCTCATGTGAAGTTCCATTGCGAGTGCGGTAAGTGAGACCTCGCGCTACGCGGTGAGCCTCCTCGTTGAGGTTGGGAATGAGCGACACACACGGGGTGTGAGCTGGGAACCATATAATATACCTTTATTCGAATTCCTCGGATGATATGAGATTTGCCTTGCGGAGGAGTATGTTGGCTGCCTCGGGAGATATTCTTCCTCGTGCATAGTTACGGATTGCTGACTGCGAGTCGCTGATGACATACCTACACTTTGGGGAAATTATGGCCTGTGCAATAGCGACCTCTTCCGCGATTTCTGAATTATCCGAGCGTAGGGAGCACGTGTTTACGCATTTGAGGTCGGTGTTTATTACTGCCGCAACGTAAGATTTGTGACTAGGGTACTTCGCTGCGTCTACGAACAACGCTTCCTTGTCTCTGCCGTAAGCCTTAAGCAGAGTTCTAGCGTGGCTTTCTCTTCTGCCCTGATTAAATTCGGGGTGCATGTTTTTGGGCAGATTGGGGACCTGGATCTTTTCCCTGATCACCTTTAAAACCGACACTTTACTTCCTTGTTGCCTATGGTAATTTATCCCCAACTTGTCAAGGATACTCTGTCCTGTGCGCGTGCTGGCTAGCCTCTCCAACTGGGCAATCTGTTGCGCTTCTATCAGCTCGTCTAAAGTGTTATGTAAGCCCAGTTGAAACAGTGTTTTGTTGCTGGTGCTATCTGGAAGGCCCAAAGCTTGTTTGTACGCCTTTCGTATGAGTGCGTTGATTTTGAGTTTTTCGGCTGTATACCAGTTTAGATATGCCGCTACGTATATAATGTGACTTATGGCGAATGAATAAATAAGCCTGATGACGTTAGCCTCTTTCATGTCTTGGTGTTTGTTGATGACTCTCTTGATTAGCCGTATTGCGTTGGTGACTTTGGTTACTAACCTCTTGACGGTTTCACCGTTCGTACCCTTAGACTCGATGATGAGTCCAAGGACTCTGATTTGTTGCACTATAGGAATAGTCCTGCCGTTTTTGGTGTGAATTTGTATCTCTTCGTAAGCACGGTCCCGGTTGTATCCCTTGGGTGGTCTGCCTTTAAGCATGGGGTGATAGAGGAGGAGTTCGGATTTATCTGGCGAGCACTCTAGGCCAGTACCATCAAGATACTCCTCAATAGTGGTGACGGCCTCCTGTAGTCTCTGCTCTATCTCTCCATCACTACCTTCACACGCCCAGATGGTGATATCATCTGCATATATAAAATGATGTATTCCGTATATTGAGTTCAGCCGCACCGGGAGTCCTATCATTATGCGATTAAACAGCATTGGCGATATGACCGAACCCTGCGGGGTACCAGAACTGCCCATAAGCCTTTCCTCAGATCTCAGTTCTCCCATTACGATAGATGCCGTTCTGTCTGTTAGGAAGTCCTTGACATAGTTATACGCTCTTGATCCTAAGCTTAATTGGCAGATCTGATGTAAGATAGCCGTATGCGATGCTTTGTCGAAGGCTTTTTTAAGGTCTAACCCTAAGATCGCCCGGGTAGCTCTTGTTTTGTTGTCTAGAATCTGCTGCTTAATTTGCAGCATGGCGTCTTGCGTGGAGAGCCGTGTGCGGAAACCCAACATGGAATCTGGGTAGATTTCGTTCTCCTCAAGATAAGTGTTGATTCTGTCTAAAAAAGCGTGTTCCATCAGCTTCCCAGCACAAGAGGTTAGTGATATGGGGCGTAAATTTGATAGATTGGGGGGTTTCCTGGGCTTGGGGGTGAGAATTACTTTAGCTTTTTTCCACTGTTTTGGTATAGTGCCCTCGGTCCAGCGCTCGTTAATATATTGCGTGATGTTCTCTATGGCTTGGTCGTCAAGGTTCCGTAGTGTTCTGTTAGTGATCCCGTCTGGTCCCGGTGCAGATTTGGTGTTTAGCTTCTGTAGCGCGGCCCTGATTTCAGCCACAGTAAACTCCTCATCTAAGAGCTCGTTTGGGCCTCCGGAATATGGTCCGTGCTCTATGACAGGCATGGCGGGAATGTACGTGTTGCTAGCCTCAGCGATAAAGTCCTCCTCACTGCCGTTATACTGGTGCACCAGTTTACGCAAGGTTTGCTTGTGTGCTGATTTGGTGTTATCAGGGTCTAGCAGGTGTTTGAGCATGCGCCATGTCTGACCAGCATTTATTTGGCCATCGAGACTATTACAAACTTGGTCCCATTGCTGTTTGCTTAGCTGCTTACAATGTTCTTCGATCTGTTTGTTCAGCTTGGCTATTCGCTTGCGCAAGGGCCTGTTGTGCCTCTGTCCCCACCATCTATACTGTAGTGATTGCTTGGCCTCCCACATGTGTGCGAGACGGCTATCAATCTGCTGTAGGGGTGGACTTGAAGTGATACATCGCGTTGCCTCGCTGACGTCGTTATTGACATCTTTGATCCAATCTTCTATATTGCAGATAGGGTCTTGTTTTTTCGCGTTTCTGACGTTCCGAAACTTATCCCAGTCAGTCCATCTAATCTGTCTCTGAATTTTTGCGGCAGCCATGGTTTCTATCCTGATTTCTAATATTCGATTATCACTCTCCAGATCATCGAATGTGTTTTCCCATTTAGCGGTCCCTGCGTTACGAACTAACGTTAAGTCTGGAGTGGTGTCTCTTGCAAGCCCAGTTCCCATACTCGTAGGGGAGTCGGGGTCAGTGATGAGAGCATGTCTAAGCCTGTTTCTTGAATATCCTGCCATAGCGTTTTTGCTTTGGCTTTTGTGTATGCGTATCCCCAAGTACTGTGTGGAGAGTCTCCACCTATGACGAGTGGATTGGGTCCCGCTATATCTACGGCCTTCTTAAAGAGAAGAAGGAAGCGTTGTCGTATGCGTGCGGGATTGCTGTACAAATTCACAATAAATTTGCTCGGAGATTTTTTTTCTTTTAGGGGCAAGTTGTACGAGTATATGTTCAATTTCTGTGATGCGGGTGTCGTGGCAGATTGCTACGAGTCCCTTTCTTACTAAAGTGGTTAGTGTTCTAATATCCCCTGTTGAGGGGCCGATCACCTGATATCCCGGTAGCTTAGCTAAAGCATGGGTTTCCTGCAAAATTAGAACATCCGGTTTGTTTCTGTCTCTAAGGTGTTGTCGCAAGACTGCTCTCTTCCCCTCATAGCTCCTGCAATTCCACTGCCAAATAATTAAGTCCCTTTTTCTGGGCTTCCCTATTTTGAGTTGGCTATCGAAGAGGGAGGAGGCTGAAAGGAGGCAGGCCTCATGAAATTAGTTGATATAGCCACTGATGTGGTGCCCTGAGATAAGTGTGAATGGCCTTCAGTGCTCATCGGAAGGTTGGTAGCTGGAAGTACCGGAGGTGTCCTAGGGTTGAGATTGGCTACGTTAGCTTCGAGTTTATCTAGTCTATTCATGATCATGGATATTGCAAGCGAGAGGTTGTTGGTCGCCTCTGCCTGTTCCTTAACTGCTTTCTGTATTTCGGACAATGTTTGATTAATGTTCGAGCTTTGCGCCGTAGTTTTGTCATTAGACGCCTGAGCTTTCCTTTTAGGAGGTGGCGGGGTACTGTCCTCGTCCATTCGGTTATCTGGCATTTCTTCAAGGCGCTCTTGGGCCGCGGAACGCATTTGACTAGAAGTTCTATTTGTGTAGTTTTTAAGACTTTGAATTTCCCGTGTAAGTTGTGATATAAATTCTCTAAGCTCAGCGTTTTCTTTTTTCAGCTCCGCTATATCACTGACATTATGCGAAGTCTCCCCCGAAGGCTCAGGCGCGCCCCTTTAGCCACGTCTGACCAGCTCACCGTGAATTCCGGGTTCTCTTGATGGCCATTGCCACCCTTTGGCTTAGACCGGGATCTGGAACGGGATGTAGTGCGCCTTCTCGGTCCCAGAGACTGGGTGGTGTGGCCGCGGGGCGTTGCGCAGGACCAGGACCTTGATCTGGACCCAGGCGTTGCCCTCGTCCGGAATTTGGACCTCCCGCGTTCGGTTGGCTTGGTGGTAGGGGGGTAGTTCTCCTCGAGCGTCTCTTGAAGTTGTCGGAACCACTGGCGCTGTTTTACAATGTAGGGTGTCTTGAACTTGGCCTTGCAGAGTTTGTCAGCCATGGGATGATCCTTGCCGCACAGCTGACATCGTGGCTGACAGTCGTGGTCCTCGCTCGGATCAGGCGTTCCACAACCCGCACATAGCTTGTCGTTTGGCCTCCAACACACGTCACTCCTGTGCCCAAGTCTGTTGCATTGTTTGCAAAAGTCAACTTGTTTCCTGTATAGTGAACAGCGTGTGAGCACTCCTCTGTACACAACGTGCGTCGGGACTCTGCTGCCGTCAAAAAGAACTATCACTGTCGTGGTGTTGCCAAGACGTTTGGCTGCGATCTCCGTAGGATTTCGGGCTGTAATAATAGCTGCGGTGAAGTCCCGTGCGGTTTCGTTCAAAGGAACTCCTTTCATTACACCTTTGGCAGTGAGTTCCGGGGCCATCTCGTATGCTCCCACCTCATACAACTTGTCGTTGGCTTTGATGTGCTTGATGCCTTGGTACTTGTCTGCATGGTCTTGGTTATGATACGCTTAGCCGTGAATATTAAATCCGAGGAAAAACAGTGGCATTGGCGCTCGCTTCAGGCCGCGTATTGCAAGATCCGCTCTGGGCGCGCGCACAACCGCATACGGTGTTGGCACAATGCGACATGAGCCGTTCGTGAATTTCACTGCTAAAAGCGCAGCGTTGTCGACGCAACCAGTGTCACGTTTATCAACGGGCAAGAAGCTTATGAGTCGGCGCGTGCCATCTCGAGAGAAAAAGACACATGAGAGCCGCTCTTTGCCGCAGCGGGGACATGTGTTCTGAACTGCGCTGCAGTCTTGTATTTCTCGGTGTTTGTGGTTGTGCTCCGGACCGGCCGTTGCAATGACTAGCATTTACGTCACCATGGCCGCCACCTTCAGGTAACAGCTGGTTGAGAAGCTGCGTGAACTCTTAAGTGTAACCTTATATTAGTGCCGATGCCTTTCGCGTTCGTTTGTGTTCACCATTGGCACAGCTGGGGAACAGAAGAATGAGGTGGGCACATGAAGAAGGCTGCGACCAAACGACAGTGTGTCCTCCCCTGCACTCACACTCACTAAGGAGATAAAAAGTCACAGTGGCTGCCATGTTTTCAGTATCCAGTGCAGAACACCTGTCTGAGACGTCACGTTGATTTATAGGTGAGGTATAACGCCCGAAAACCACCACATGACCATGATAGACGCCGTAGTGTTAGGGCTCCTGAAATTTCGACCTCCTGGAGTTCTTTAACGTGCACCCAAATCTGAGCACATGGGCCTAGAACATTTCCGCCTCCATCGGAAATGCAGCCGCCGCAGCGGGGATTCGATCCCGTGACCTGCGGGTCAGCAGCCGAGTACATTAGCCACTAGACCACCACAGCGGGGCAAGTGAAGGTGTTTTAGCTGTAGTCTAGAGAACAGGGACGTGTAGCCAAGGGGTAGCACACCGAGACACTGTGGCCCCCCCCTTGAAATTTCATTTCGCCATGACATGCATAGCGAAAATGACCCCTTCTTTCGCCATCCTTCCTTTAAATCAAAAAGGTGCCCCCCTCCCCCCCCCCCCCAAATTTATGCCTACGCCTCTGCTGGAAAGTGTTGTCTTGCCGGAAAAGAGAGGCGCCAGGATTTCGTTACCAAAATCTCTTTGATCCGGGCGCCAATAAAGACGCCAGATTAAAGTGATGCTGCATGGTTTCATTACAGTAAAAAGGGTGGTTTTTTTTTGGCACAGTGTGGCGTGGGGAGTGGGGTATATGGGGTATCCTGTGCTCCTCTTCTGGCTCCGTACAATCCCGTTCCCACGTCCTGTCGTCATTCGCTGCTGGGATTCCTCAGCGTCGGTGCTTGATCCGTGCTAAATAGATTTCTAAAAGCAGGTAGTTGGTTTAACTACTTGATCGTGATGCATATTTCCCGAAAATGTTTGGGCGCAAGAAAGGAAAATAGGAGGAAAAGAACGGCAGGGAGGTTAAGCAGCCTATAGGCAGCCGGTTTGCACCCCTGCGCATGGGAGGGAGACGGGGGAGATGAAAGATAGATAAAACTAAGACACAGACACAAAGGAGCACAATGATAGAATAGAATGGCCCCCATCCTGGGCACTTTGTCTCGTTGTGTTCATGTTTAAGTTCGCGCCACAATGCTTTCTTGAAACTTAAATAACGTTTTGTTGTTCTTCGAGGTCGGGACTCGGTGATCTCATGCTCACAAAACCAACGAGCACCTTTAAGTGTTAGGGGTGCAATTTTTCAGTCACTTGAGTGAGACACTTCAGTTACGGAGAAGGCAAAGGTGTTCATACGTGTGCAGCCTTAATTATAGCTGCTCTATTTTTGTGCCAGACAAAATATCCGGGTGTAATAAACTTTGCAGTAACAATCATGAAAATCTTGATTGCAGCTATAGCAGAACATTTTTGCGTACCACACTCAATGCACGGCTCCACCGCCCCAACCGGGAAACAAAGGGATTCGCCACAATTCGCCATAAGCGGCCCGGCCATAGCCCTCTCTACACGCGGCCCCGTTAACGTGGGCGTTTTAACGCTGTAGTTGGTTGGGCTCCGACACCAAGCTCCAACGAACCACCGAACTGAAAGACAAGAAGGAACAAGATGGAGACCAAGTACGCCACGGCCGTCATCCTCGACGACTTGCCCCTGTACTGGGATCCTCGGCACGTGAGGTACTTCTACCGAGGCATCATGCCGTCGCCTATGGGAGCGTCGGCACTGGAAGCAGCATACGCGATGGCCTCTGTCCAGCCCGTCTTCTCCGAGGACACACCCGCTGCGACTCCCGTCTCCGTGAGCCGGGACGCCGAGGGAAACAGGAACCGACCGAGCTGCGGCAACCGAGTCCGCTGGACACCCGGAATCCCTTCGCCGCCATACACTAAGCTTACGAAGCACGTCCAACAGTAGGACATGCCCGTGTCCAACTTTGTATGCAGAGTGCTTTTGCTCGGTTCGCTCATTGCCCTGGCCATCCTGACGGTGTGGA
Organism: Rhipicephalus microplus; assembly: GCF_043290135.1. Taxonomy (NCBI): domain Eukaryota; kingdom Metazoa; phylum Arthropoda; class Arachnida; order Ixodida; family Ixodidae; genus Rhipicephalus; species Rhipicephalus microplus. The sequence goes on along the minus strand of NC_134709.1, from coordinate 35,562,389 downwards.
GAATCGTCAGCGGCGAACAGAGCGCCTCGGAGACGTCGACTTGGGAACGTAAAGAAGAAGAAGAAGACGTCGAAGACTTAAGCCTGGTCACCAGACCTTTAATACGTCCAAGGGCTAGTGCGGGGAACGAGAGGGGCGCTGGCGTGGGTCAGCTGTTGGTCACTCGTTGACCGCAGGCACGGCAGTTGCACTACGGCCCCTGCGTCACCCCAGGAGTTACTGCAATTAAATAGCGATTTTCATAATCTCTCTTGGGATGCCGAATATGATGCCGAGTGCCGAATGTCTACTATGCTGAGTGCAGTTAGTCGCGCTAATCATTCGTGAAAAGAATCAGTAATGTCAGCAGACAGAATTGACAACTGAAGTGTCTGACCTTGTATTCACATGTTCGTTGTCAGCACTGTCGCCACAACGAAAGGCGCTGAGCGTACACCAGATGCTTACTTCTAGCATCTTCCGCTTGACTGGTGAGAAGAGTAATATGCACAGTGTGCTGCTGTATACCCTGCCGTACTCTGTACGCCTCGGTTTCCTAAAACAAATGACGGACACCACTGAACTGAATGTTTATCGAAGTTTCAGTTTTTCGGGTGTAGTTGTGCTTGGCAGAAATTAGCACAGCCGGGCTTACACGGGTCGAACGGAGTTATTAGCCCTATTTGGGAGGTTATTTGGCACAATTACGCCCCCGATTCAATGAATTGATGAGGATTGAATGATATGTGGGGTTTAACGTCCCAGAACCACCATATGGTTGTGAGAGATGACGTGGAGGGCTCGGGAAATTCCGACCACCTGGTGTTTTTTAACGTGCACTCAAATGTGAGCACACGGGCCTACAGCATTTTCGCCTCCATCGAAAATGCAGCCGCCGCAGCCGGCATTCGATCCCGCGACCTGTGGTAGCCTCGGTGTTCACGCGTGAGCAAGAAACGAACACTAACCATTTTGCATGTTTGTTCATCAGTGAATAAACCATACCGTCCGCGACACTACAAATCAAATTTGTTCTTGCGAGACGCGAAGTTTACGTGAAAATACGTGGGAACTCGCGTTTTAGATTATAACCCACAGAGTACGCATGTGAGCTTCGCGAGATTTCCTGTAGCCACGTATAGGCTATAGATAAATGTTATCGTCTGACCTTTTCAGTTAAACTCGCCTTGTTTTACGTGCTTATAAGGTTTGTCTGTCCTTTTCTGAATCCTATAACGTTGACTGTACGCGGAAAATCGCGCGGGCTCGTGATTTGCTTTTCCAAAACTATAGGCCAACGCGTTTGTTGATAGATGGCAGCACGCTGCAAGTGATTCGCTTGTCGATGGTCGAGGGTTACAAGTCCTCGTGAAACGTGCGAGGACAGCGGATCCCGGGCTATTGATCTCGCTCGCCGATTTACGCGTGCAATCAATCAATCAATCAATCAATCAATCAATCAATCAATCAATTAATCAATCAATCAATCAGTTTATTCCAGTTTTTTTTCCGCAGGCAAAAAACTGAGATTGGAAAGAAAAAAGCAGCCATTAACGACTGCTTGACGAGCCTCGCCACCCCTACATGTCAGCATGCGCAATAACACTGTATAACTTTAAGAAAAACAATTGTCACTATTTAGAGGAAACTAAAACAGCACGAATAATTGCAGGCATTCAAAACATATCTTCACAACCAATATCTACACATCATAAACAGTTGTTCGTACAAGCACATCACGAAATACGAGGCGAAGTAAAAAAAATTCCGCCATATCCACGAAGTGGATGATGATGAGTGGGCGAAGCTCCGGAGGTAAACCTGGTAAACCATGAATCCTCTGTACATTTTGCCCACTCGATTTTATTACATCGCTCCCCCTAGCGTACGTCGCCGCACTAAATCGAACGATTGCCTTCAACCAATGACACGCGCCATATGTGACATCATTCCTATTTTATAAGATCTCGCGTCTTTCATCAACTACAAGTACCGCTTTCTAGTTTATAACATCTTGCATCTTTTCATCATCAGCTACAAGTACCACCATCTAGTAAACACTACAAGAACTAAACGAGAGGTGGCTACATGGATGGATGGATGGATATGGCTGTACCCTTTAGATCGGGCGGTGGCTAGCGCCATCAAGCCGTAATATATAATGAACCAAAAACTACATTTATTTTTTTTTCCTTAAAAAAAGTTTGAGGATTCGTACTTTGCAGTGAAGAGTTTAATTTTCACTCGCGCCTTGACTTTAGCAACCAATCAGACAACCTCCTTCTAATGAGGTCTACCCGCTTAAAGTTTATTTTGCCCTCCCGGTCCCTAAACCCCAGTGCTTTGAAAAACTCTGCGCCATCATCCTGAACTATAGGGTGAAGCCCTTTACAGAACATTATCAAGTGTTCGGCAGTTTCTTCTTCCTCTCCACACGCACTGCATACTGTGTCTACCCCTTCGTATTTGGCCCGATATGTCTTGGTTCGCAGTACTCCCGTTCTGGCCTCAAACAGTAGAGAACTACCCCGAGTATTATCATAGATCCTTTCCTTGGCAATTTACTGCTTAAACGTTCGATAGACCTCTAGTGCGGTCTTCTTAATCATGCCCATTCTCCACATGTCAGTCTCCGTTTCCTTCACTTTCTTCTTAACCGATAGTTCTTTTTGGTTTGGCCACCTGCTGTTTTCTAAGTATTTACCAGTCAACTTCCTGGTTCGCTTCCTCCATTTTGTATCGACATTCTTCATGTACAAGTAGCTGAAAACCTTCCTAGCCCAACGCTCTTCCCCCATTTCTCTCAATCGCTTCTCAAATTTTATCTTGCTGCTAGCTTCCCTGCCCTCAAATGATGTCCATCCCATATCACCTTGTACTCCCTGATTTGGTGTATTCCCGTGAGCTCCTAAAGCAAGCCTACCTATTCCACGTTGCTTAATTTCTAATCTTGCTTGAACTTCTGATCTCATGCACAAAACCGCATTGCCGAACGTCAGCCCAGGAACCATGACCCCTTTTCATATTCCTCTCACAACATCATACCTATTGTAATTCCACAGTGCCCTATTTTTCATGACTGCTGCATTCCTGTTACCTTTAGTATTCACGTATATTTCGTGTTCCCTCAGATACTCGGTCCCATTGCTTATCCATACGCCCAGATATTTGTATTTATCTGTTATCTCTAGCGTGACCTCCTGTATTCTAAGCTCACTACCTTCGTTGTCATTGAAAATCATGACTGCTGATTTTTCCTTACTGAAGCTGAAATCTAACCTATCTCCCTCATTACCGCAGATGTCCCTCATCTCTGCAAATCTTCCTTGTTGTTGGCCATTGGCACTATATCATCTGCGTACATTAATGCTGGTAGTGCCTGATCAATAAGTTTTCCTTGTTTGACTAAAGAGAGGTTGAAGCCCAGTCCACTTTCCTCTAATTTTGCCTCTAATCCTTGTAGGTATATCATGAATAATGAGGGTGACAGTGGACACCCCTGCCTAAGTCCCCGTTTTACCTCTGCAGGCTTCGATACCTGTTTTTCCACCTTTATAACTACCTTGTTACCTTTATAGATACCCTTTAAAAGATTAGTGACTACATGTTCCACGCCTAGTGTGTCCAGTATTCCCCACAATTCCTCTTGAACCACGCTATCGTACGCTCCCTTGATATCCAAAAATGCTAGCCACAGGGGCCTGTGTTCCTTTTCTGCTATTTCGATGCACTGCGTCAGTGAGAACAGATTGTCTTCCAACCTCCTGTGTTTCCGAAATCCATTCTGCAGTTCCTCCAGCACCCCCTCATCCTCTATCCACGCCTGCAGTCTTTCCTTTATAATCTGCATCGCCAGCCTGTAGACCACTGATGTCGCTGTTATAGGACGGTAGTTGTTTATGTCAGCTTTGTCCCCCTTTCCTTTATAGATCATGGTCATCCTGCTAAGTTTCCATCCATCGGGAACTTCACCATCGATTATTATTGTGCTCACTGCCTCTCTCAAAGCCTGCTTAGACTTCGGACCTAATGTCTTTATCAGCCTAATTGGAATGCCATCTGGGCCTGTTGATGTACTACTAGGAACCCTTTTCTCAGCCCTTACCCACTCTTGTTGTGAAAATGGAGCCATTGCACCACTTGATTCGTCCTTGTCTATTGTGGTGCATAAAGTACTTCTTTGTCGAAATTTTTCTGTCACTTTTGTTCTTATATATTCAATAGCTTCGTCCCCTTCTAGCCTAGCACCTTGGGCTGTAGTTATGAATCTCTGCTCTAGGCTCGTCTCATTTCTTAGGGAGTTTAGATGGTTCCAAAATTTCGCAGCTGCCTTTCTATCTTTTTTATGTACTTCTGCCAGCCACTGAGCTCCCTTCCTTCTAATCTTTTCATTGATCAGAAGGGATGCACCTCTTCTACAGCTTAGAAAGGTTGCCCATTTTCTTTCAACATCATCTGTCGGTTCACCCCGCTGCTTAGCATGTCTGTGTTCCCTAGAGGCTTCCTGACGTTTTGCTATGGCTCTCTTAACTTCCTCATCCCACCAACTTTTAGGTTTGTGTCTTCTTTTCCGGGGTGACTTGTCACGCGTCTTAGCAAGCTCTAGCTCAAAGAGTCTAATTAGGTTCGTGTATGTCCATACTGTCTTATTATCCTCCGTGATTACTTTCTCAATTTGTTTAGTGGCTATTTCAATTTGCCTTTCCGGATAAAAATTTTCCTGTAGTTGCTCATCTTGTCTCCTTCCCACTTTCACTGCTCTTCCAAAATTTAGCTTGATACGTTTGTGATCGCTACCCAGACTTCTGGAGCCACCTTCATCTATGTGCATTCCCCTGAGCTTATCATACATCCTATGTGACATCAGTGCATAATCTATCGTCGACTGAAGCCTTCCTACTTCCCATGTTATTTGCCCTTCACACTTCTCGGTACTGTTGCAAATGATCAAATCGAGCCTTTCACACATATCCATGATCATTTTGCCTGTCGGGTTGGTATACCCATCTATATCTTCTATGTGCGCATTCATGTCTTCTAGTATAATTATCTCGCACTCTCTTCCTAACTCTTGAATGTCCTTTGATATACACTCTACCATTGTCTGGTTTTCCTCTCTGGCCTTTGCTCCCGTCCACAAGTACACGAAACCAAGGAGTGTCATTTGACCTGCCACTTTCCCTTTTAGCCATAAATGTTCCTTGCACTCCTGCTTGACCCTTTGCCAGTCTGTACTTTTATGAATGAATGCCCCAATACCACCCCCCTTTCTGCTGCCTTTTGTTCTATTACAATATTCCCACGCGTAGTCCGGATTGTTCGGAGGTTGTTCCATGTCCCTGAGATGTGTTTCTACAAAACCGTATACCATCGGCCTCTCTTCCCTTAGCTGTTCTTCTATCTCTTCCCACTTCAGCCTGTTCCTACCACCCTGCATGTTAATATACCCTATGTCTGAATTGGCTCGGCGCTCGTGGCTACGTCTATTTATGCCCCGTACTCTACCTATCTTAGATATTGGTGCCACTTTGGAATCGTCTCTGTCCATACCACCTGTCGAAGAGTCTCCCTGGTTGTTTTCCTCGTTACTAGCTATCCTGCACCCCGAAGGGCTCGCTTGCCCCCCAAAAAACTACTGCGCGTCCTGCAAGTCGCCAACCCACCTCATGACCTAGCCGCCCATCGAAGTGAATTCTGTCTCGTTGAAAACCCCCCCACCTATGCACCTCTCTGTTTATTTCCACCACCTCAAAGCCTTTCTCTCGACTCATCCGCCATATCTCTTGGTTTGCGTTGACCACCGCTCTTTGCAGGTTGCTATCACGCACCGGTACCTCCGGTATCGTGCATATCACTACCTGTACCTTAGGAGAAGTGGCGCGCATGTCATCGACGCCTTTCGCCAGTGTGGCTGCTAGTCCTGCTGCATCTCTATTTAGGACATCGTTTAAACCACCTGAAATTATCACTAGGTTTCGTCTATCAGCTGTCGTTTTGAGCTTTGCGCTCGCTTGCCTCATGACTGCTTCCAGCTTGCGTCCGGGGAACGCCCCTACTGCAACCCTCTTGTCACCTCTTACCCTCTCTTCGATGGCTTTTGTGTATCGATTTAAATTCGAGTCCCCGGCGATTATCACATGCTGCGACTTTTCAGCTGGAGCGTTCTGCACCTGGGGGCTACTTGCACCTGTGACGCCGGCTGCTTTGTTCCCTCCCTGCCCCACCACTACCTCGCTGAAGCTGGGCCTTGCGACAGTTGAACCGGCTAAACCTGTTTTTTCCAAACTTGCCTGCTTTTCCTTCTCCACCGTTCTGGTTGCCAGTTCCCTACTGTTCTCTCGGTAGGTCGCTTCTTTGTTCAGCTTCGCTAGCGCTTCCTCGGCGGACTTCAGTCTTTCTCCCATTGCCCTCGTTTTCTCCATACAGGAGACGGTACCGCCATCTAGTGAACACTGCAAGAACTAAACTAGAGGTGGCTACATACAGGGGACGGTACCGCCATCTAGTGAACACTGCAAGAACTAAACTAGAGGTGGCTACATACAGGCTACAGGGGACGCACAGCCCACGCCCTAAGGAGCTTCGCCCCTAAAACGGATACATTGGCTAAAGTTGCAGTTAAAAGGTTTAAGACATTACAAGCAAGAAACAAGACGCTTCGGCTTCACTACCGAAACTTTGTTTACAGACGGGCTTCCGGCTTCATACAATGTAAGGCACTTTCATTAGGAAGCAATGACAGTCAATTTTGTACAAAAAGGTATTCACACCTTATACTACAAAGGTATTGTGAAGTGCAGTAAATGACATGCGGGTCACGGCTTCACACAATGGCCTGTTGAGATCGATTGGAGGAATTAAACGTTTTATTCTCTCTCTTGTAGCGGGTTTCGGGGCTAAATGTTCTCCGAGCCGAGATGAACGTGGTCAGTGGCGCAGTGTTGGTGTTGTACGAGGTGAGTGATGTGGTGTCGGTGTTGCCGAAGTCGTTCGGAGGAGAAAAGTCCTCAGATTGCTTTCAGCAGCGGTGCTCAAGGAAACCGTCTCGACGACGAGGATTTGCCACTGGGCTTTTGCCAACGACCGAGAGTGACAGCAAGGATGAACGATCAGCTGTTAACTCACGAGGAGCGAGTTCGACATCACGTCCCCTTCCCGACCATAGGTATATTTGATTGTATTTAATGTATAATATCCTTCAGCGAAGTCAAAATAGAGGCATAGTTTTTCTTGTGCATTGCATGTGGCCCTATTGCCGTGGATATTATATGGAGCGCCTCAGTTTGCCAACACGCTCGAGCTCGCCCAGCGAAGTGAAATGGTTAGAGTAATGAAACGTGCAGCTATGCCTACAATCCACGCCTCTTTGCTAACTTCTGTATTTCACCGGTACATTACGAACGACGTCACAATTGCGACTATGCGAAAAGCACACGTGTGTATTCTCTCGATATTCTTGTTTCAATCGCGCTGATCGAACCTGAAACATCCGAGTTCATTGAATTGAGCACGGCGAGAGCATGAGCGTGCTATTGATATACGCGGGATTTAAAGGAATATTAAATGCTTGTGTCCTGTTCAACAAGCAACTCTATGTTCCTGACAGCGCAAGTAATGACGACGAGGTAATATGTTTGGAGACCTTCGCCACGCAAAACGTTCAGTGAAGTGCAGCCGCGATTAGTCTACTCTCTAGCGGCCTACTTCTGCGGCAAGTTCGTCATGCCGGTTCGGTACATACTACCTCGGAGTGCCGTTCAGTTCATATACGTCAATTCTAGTTCGTGCAGTTTTCTGTAGCACACTGAGGATTTCGGAAAGCGCCGTTCGTGCATGGTTACGGAGCTGAAGTATAACGTTTCACACCGCGGCAAATAGTGAAGTGGCGATTTTACATGGTTTCAGGAAGTATTTTGGTATCATACATTTCAGTGCAGCTCATGACTTTATCCGGTGGAAGTGGCATGGTTCGTACGTCTGCATGTAGTATCTGTTCTTATGCTCGCGAACGGGTAGACCCTCCTCCGGGCGCCATCTTGAATCGTACAATGTGCCACGTTTAGTTCGTAGGCATTGCGAACATGAACGCCCTCTCGAGCATTCATGTTGTCGAAGAACTTCGACTTCATACCAAGGCTATGTTGGCTTCATACCCTACACTTCTTTCTCGGACACCTGAGTAATTGACTGATACGTGGGGTTTAACGTCCCAAAACCGCCACATTCTTATGAGAGACGCCGTAGTGGAGGGGCTCCGGAATTTCGACCACCTGGGGTTCTTGGATTGGATTGGATTGGATAAACTTTTATTTGGTCCTCCAAAACACAGATCACTGTGTTGCGGGCAGCTTCCACGTGGGGACTGAGATGCCAAGCTCCTCAGCCGCCTCGCGGGCTTGGTGGACGGCCCAGAGCTGATCTGCCAAGGACGAGCTGCGGATTGCCGCCTCCCATCTGGCAGAGGTGATGTGCGATAAATGAGCGAATTTGGTGCACTGCCAGAGCATGTGTTCTAATGAAGCTATTTCCCCACAATGTGGACAAAGATTACTTGGGTATAGGTCAGGGTACATGATGTGTAACATTTTCAAAGTAGGGTACATCCGCGTTTGCAAAAGCCTTAATGTAAGTGCTTGGGGCCGGGTTAGATTTTTGTGAGGTGGAGGGAAAATCCTTCTAGACAGGTAGAAATGTTTAGTGAGCTCGTTATATGTTGTAAGAATTTCCCGGTTATCCCCTTCACCGGTAGAACGCATCCCCGGGGAGGCGCGGTTGGAGAGTTCTCGCGCCGCCTCGTGTGCTGCTTCATTGAGATTGGGAGGGGAATCGTTGATCTGCCCAAGGTGAGCTGGGAACCAACTCAGAAGATGATGCGTTATGTTCTTGCCTTGCAGTATTCTCAGCGTTTGTTCACAGACCGTCCCCTTGGCGAACGCCCGTAGTGCTGCCATGGAATCACTGTAGACGACTTCAATGTTATACATCTTGAGTGCTAAGGCGATGGCCACTTGTTCCGCAATGATTGGGTCTTTCGTCCTGACCGTCGCTGAGTTGACGACATGGCCAGCCCCATCGACCACCACTGCCACAAACGCTTTCCCATTGGCGTAGGAAGCCGCGTCAACAAATACGACCCCTCGTTCCTCGTTTGAGACTTGACCAAGTATAGTCCTGGCCCTCGCTACTCTTCTTCCGACGTTGTGTTCTGGATGCATGTTTCTCGGTATAGGAGATACCGTGATAGTCTCCCTGATGTTGTCGGGGATATCATTGTAATTGCATCTGATTGCTATTGGGTGTTGGCCCAGCTCCTGCAGGATCATTCTCCCCGACCTTGTAGTAGATAACCTTGCAAACTGGGCTCTCTCTTGGGCTTCTGCTATTTCTTCGAGCGTGTTGTGTATGCCAAGCTCAAGCAGACGCTCGGTGCTGGTATGTATGGGTAGGCCCAGGACCTTCTTGATAACTTTCCTGAGGAGCACATTCAGTGTCTCGAACTCTGCTCTTGACCAGTTGTGCATTGCTGCCTCGTATGTGAAGTGACTTAGAACAAACGCATGCATCAACCTGATGAGGTTGTCTTCCTTGATCCCATTTCTTTTGTTGGCCACTCTGCGTATGAGGTGCACCGCACTGTCTGTTTTCCGAGTTAACTTGGCTATAGATTTGCTGTTAGCGCCGGTAGTCTATCAGCATTCCCAGGACTTTGATGGAGTCGACCCTCTGGATGGCATCCCCTTGATTTGTACGGAGATGGATGTCTATCTGGTTTAACGGCTTCCATCCCCTGGGCTTCGGTCCCCGGCGTGCAGTCCGATAAAGCAAAAGTTCTGACTTACTCGAGGAGCACTTGAGCCCGGAAGGGCGAAGGTAGTCTTCTACGGTGTCAATCGCCTCTTGCAGAGCGCTCTCAATCTGCCCCTCGCTTCCACCTGTGCACCAGATGGTAATGTCATCTGCGTAGATGCTGTGCTTCAATCCTTCAATGCTCGATAATTTCTTTGACAGTCCAATCATGGCAATGTTGAACAGCATTGGTGAAATCACTGCCCCTTGTGGCGCGCCCCTTGCTTCTAGTTCGATTTCTGCGGTCTCGATATCTGCAATCTTCATCACGGCTTTCCGATCTGTAAGAAAGGACCATACGTAGTCATAAAAGGCTTTCCCTGGACCAAGCTTGGAAATTGCTTCGAGTATGAATGAGTGGTGGATGTTGTCAAACGCTTTTTCTAGATCTAGGCACAGAATGGCTCTCACGTCTCTGGTTTCATTGTCAATGACCTGGTGTTTGATAAGCTTCAATGCATCTTGTGTGGATAGCCCTGCCCTGAATCCAACCATATTGTGTGTATATATGTCGTTATCTTCCAAGTATTTGTTTATCCTGTGCAGTATGGCATGTTCTGCGACCTTGCCGATACATGATGTCAAGGATATTGGCCTCATGTTGTCCAAGTTAGGGGGCTTTCCTGGCTTAGGAATAAGGATCGTGCTGGCCAGCTTCCACTGCTCTGGCACCCTGCCTTCTTTCCATGCTGAATTGATCATATCCCTCAGGGTTTCAATTGAATCGTCATCAAGGTTACGCAGGGCCTTGTTTGATATACCGTCCGGGCCAGGGGCCGACCTGCCATTGAGATCATGCAAGGCTCTTCTGATCTCCTTGATGTTAAAGTCGCCCTCAAGACCTGGATTTGGCGTGCCCTGGTACTGTCTACTTGGTGGTGCCAATCCTCTTTTGATTGGGAGGTACTTATGCACGAGCTGCTGGACAACTTGCTGTTCTGTAGTGCGCCCTATCTCTTTATGCAAAATTCGAGCGATAAGATGCTTTTGATTTGTTTTGGTGGTGTTTTCGTTGAGTAGATGCTTTAACATATTCCATGTCTTGCCATTGCGCATCTGACCATCGACGGAGTTGCAGATTTCGTCCCATTGCTGCCTCAATAGTGCGCGACAATGTTCCTCGACTGATCTGTTTACCTCAGCTATCTTCTTCCTCAGTCTTCGGTTCAGGCGCTGACCCTTCCAACGGTTCAGTAGTGCTTGCTTTGCCTCAAGAAGATGAGCGAGCCGGCTATCCATTCTTTCAACCGGAAAATCTGTGGTAATGGTAGAGGAGACGGATTTGATGTCATCTTTAATCTGTTTGACCTACTGCTCCAAGCCTTGTCTGTGGCCATCTTGTTCCGTTTCCATCCTTATCTTCCTGAATTAATCCCAGTCTGTGAAGTGAAATTCTCTCTGCTTTTTACGCTCCACGGAGAAGGTAGTGGCAAGAATGCAGTGGTCACTCCCTAGGTCTACACCAAGGTTCATCCACTGGGCATTCTTGATGTTCCTTACAAATGTAAGGTCCGGGGTGGAATCCCTGCAGCAAGATGTACCAAGCCTTGTTGGTAGGCTGGGGTCTGTGATTAGGGTGAGATCAAGTTCACTGGCACTTTGCCAAAGTCGATTTCGTTTCCCAGTGTTGTACTTGTAACCCCATGTATGATGAGGGGCGTTGAAATCACCTGCTATGACGAGTGGGTATTCCCCGGCGATATTAACAGCTTTCTTTAGAACCGTCTTGAACCCTTGCTTTTGTTCCTTTGGACTGCTGTATATATTAAGAATGAAAATGCTCTGACAGTTGCTGGTACCCGGCAGGATCTCTACCAAGACGTGTTCCAACCGGCCTGCTTCTATCTTGAGGTCGTGGGTTACGTGCGTTAGTTTGTTGCATACGAAGGTGCAGACTCCCCTCCCTTCAGTATCTCCTATTACAGGCCGGAATCCAGGCAACGTTGCTTGCAGTGAAAGGGTCTCTTGTAATAATATAATATGAGGCTTTTCTTGGCTGCTCCTGATATACTGCTGCAGGGTTGCCTTCTTTTTAAGGTAACCTCTACAGTTCCATTGCCAGATACGAAATGCTTCACGTAGCGCTGCCATCGTGGTTATTGCATGGGCGGCCAGAGCCTGATGCTGCACCTGTAGACAGGTTGGGTACCACTAGTATTGGTGGCCGAAGGGGTGAGCTTGGTGCATGAGGAGGCCTTGCTGTGTTGTGCAGATATGCTTCGACCTTTGTAATGCGCAAAGTCATATGCTCTTCCAGTGCCGTCACGCTTGATTGTAGCCTACCCATCTGCTCGCTAAGATTGGCTACTACTTTGCTGAGCGTGTCAAACACCTCTTTCATATCTGACATGGTCGTTTGGTTGGCTTCCACGTGTTCTGCCATGACTGCCCTCTTTTTCGCGGTTCTCGAGTCCCCCCCGTTTTCAGCCACAGGGACATACACTGGCTGAGGCATTGGCTGTGAAGATTGCGTGCTGGTTAGCTTAGTGAGAAGAATTTTTATTTCCTTTAACTCAGCTGATAGCCTCTCATTCAATTTTGTAAGTCTCGCGTTTTCTTGCTCTAGCTGTGCAATTTTATCATGCTCTGGCAGCTTACCTGTCATCACCTCTGCCCCGCCGTTGCGCACCCGCTCAGCCCAGCTGCCTTTCGAAGTAACTGCAGGCGTCCTCCTCGGGTGTGAAGCCGTGATCTCGAACTGAACGCCAGGCAGCTGGCCATTCGGTTGCCGCCCAGGCTGATTCCGACCCTGATGGTGACCTTGAGAACTCGAGCGCCCCCGTGATTGGGAGCGGGCCTTGGGTCTAGAACCTCTTCTGGAACGCGACCTCCCCCTGGAGTGGGGCCGCTTTTCCTGTTCTTGTGTAGTCTGTATGCTCTGGGTCCCGTAGGCTGGAATAAGCTGCTTGTCATTGACGTCTGGACTCGATGTGATTGATGCGTCCCGGGCTTCTGCGGCTGCTCGCGATCTTTCCCAACGTCTGCGTCTGACGACGTATGGCACTAAGAACCTGTTCTTGCACTCCTTGTCTGCCGTGGGATGGTGACCATCGCACAGCCTGTATCTTGGATTGCACTGGTGCAGGCTATCTGGGTTCTTGATTTCGCAGCCTCTGCAGATTGTTTCAGCTGGTTTCGGACAGACGTCAGACCGATGTCCCAGCTTTCCACAGACGTAACAAATATCGATGTTCTTGCGGTAAAGGGAGCACTGCAAAAGTGAACGTCCATATCTCACGAATCTGGGCACCTTGTGTCCTTCGAACGCTATGATGATTGTCCCGGTATCCTTGATTCTCTTGGCCTGCAGCGTGAGCGGGTTGTTCGCGTTCACAATCTTTCGGGTCAAAATGTCCTGAGTATCGCTTACGGGGATCCCGCGAATCACTCCTTTACAAGTGTCGTGGGGTGCCGCGGCGTACGCGCTAACCTCGAAAACTTTGCCTCCAATGTCAATTTGCTTGACCTTGAGGTATCTTGAAGCTCTGTCTTGGTCCGGAGTGCTTGCCACCATAATGTTCTGCTGCAAGTTGGAACAGATGATGTCCTGCATGGCCTCTTCCTCTTTGACGCCGGCCGCCAGTACTATCGCGTCTGCCACGGCTCCAGTGCCAATTCTCGAGATATTTAATCCTCCACGTGGTCGTAGCACAATTTTGCTGAAGTCCTTAGGTAGTGGCGGCATGCGTCCAGCTCGCACGATTGTATGCTTTGTGTCATACCTACTACGACTGGCTCGAGCGTCTCCCGCAACGCCGGCCTCGGTCGAACCCTTGGCAGCAGGAACGCTAACCGCGGCTTGCTTATTCCTTGAGCGTCTCGTTTGGGCTTCCTTCCAATCCGTGTCTTCCGTGCAATCCTCTGGAGAGATGTCCTCTCCATCTACTTGGTATTCCATTCTCAGTTGCAGATACTGGAACGGGCAGAGCGTTGAGTCGCGTTGGCGCCGGGCCGGCGCATCGGCGACAATCACCTCCTTGGTTAGGCTTAAATCCCCCGGTGGCGTTGCCGTGTAAAAATGTCCCAAAAAACGGTTTAAAAGTCCACTAACCAGCACAAAGTTGGTATCTACTAATTTCTTGAGAACTTAGGCACACGATGAGACTAAAAACTCGGCGACAAATTCGTGATTACCACAGGAAAGCATTCTTGAAAGCAGGAGCCGATCTTCGCGCGTCCGCACTGGTCGGCACCTAGAGCGTCCCCACCTGGGGTTCTTGAACGTGCACCCAAATCTGAGTACACGGGCCTACAAAATTTCCGGCTCCATCGGAAATGCAGCCGCCGCAGCCGGGATTCGACTTTCTAGGACACTGCAATGTATTGATCATAAATCTCTGTCATTCCGAGCACGTCGCATTGTCTTTGCGGATAACTATGGTTAAAAGGCTTGCTCCTTGCCCAATGCAGTACTTGTTTTGAGCAGTCATTCGTGGTTTTCCAAAGTCATAGCGCATGTAAAACGAAAAGTGCGCCGAGTCAATCTTGTACTGTTGCGGGTGTTGTGGGAGGAGACACAGACGGAGTTGCAGAGAGTTGTCGGTCTTTGTTAACGCTCAAACAAAGGGCACTTATACGGTCGATGCTCTCTTAGCGGGACGGCTCAGTGCTCTGCCATAGTTGAGTACGAAGTACTCGAAATTGTTGAACATTTTTTTCTAAACATTTCATCAGGCCACGGGACGGCTTTACGCTCTCCCATAGCAGAGTACCGAGTACTCAAAATTGTTAACCAGCCCACATATTTAGTTTCATGCCGATGAGGTTATGCATGGAGTGTATACACGGGCGTGCAAATTGCGTAAAATGGCACTTGCGTAAATTACGATAAGTTCGTGTGTGAGTAGTACCACGTATTTCGGACATCCCGAGAACCTGGACCTTTTTTTTTTTGCGATAATGTTATCTGTACATTGCGCTTACACATTGTGTGTGCGTTCATTACTATCCTTGTTGTATAGACGCCATATCCAATTGTCTCTAACGCAGTAAGTCGAAGTAAACTCAACACACCAAACGAAAATTATCCGTTGTGACTCACAGCAGATTGTGACTGGGGTTTCCGACCAAGTATACCAGTGAGAGAGCTCACGGTCAGCATTACTTTCTCGCGCTACCGTACGCTGCAGGTTGATGACGTATCCGGGCCTTCCATATGTCTCTTTTAGGTTGGGGAATCTCGATATTAAAAAAACGCGTTTGTGCAGTGACATTTCCCACACAACCTATAGAATCACTCTAGCGCATTTGGGTTCTTCGTTTAGGGGTGTCTGTTCTTTTCAATGATTTGTACATAAGGAACTTTACGCGGCATTTATTTATGGCTTTGGGAATGCGCTCTTGTCGTGCCTGCAAACAAGCGCGCATCGTTTCTGTAAGCCATACTTTTCGCGTTAATGCGAATGACCGTCATGGTTCTCGCACTTCACGCCGACGTTCGATAAGGAAAGCCATTATTCGTGAATCAATAAAAGAACAATAACCTGTTCTGATTCGTCGGGAAAAAAATTCACCGATTATTACGACACTGCCCTATGCTACTTCCGAAAGGAGCTTCTTGTTGGCGGCAACGCCAAATGTGTTTTAAGCTTTAACAATCAGGAGTTCTAGCAATGTTCCATTCGTCAAATGTTGCTGTAGGGCCTAGAATATACTTACTAAGTATATTCTAGGCACTATATTGTTGCAGCTTGGCACTCAAAGGAAAGCTACGGAGCCAAATCGTGTGCATCCTACTGCTAGTGAAGGTAGTTCCAAAGTAGCGCCCGTATATTCAACGTGAACTGGAAATGTTCTTTCTTTATTTTCTACGCCAGTACTGTACTACCAAAGCCACTCTTGACCGTATACTACGGGATGGTCCCGCATTAGTCCGAAGTTCTGAGGTCGCGGCCTCCAATGAAGACCTTCGGGCGCGTTGGCGGACTGCGCTGCTCAGTTCGGGCCTGGACAAGCAATTTTGGGCGATCCAGTAGGCCAAGGAAGCTGCCGGGAGACACGGTCTATCCGTTGGCCCCTAGTTGGGAGCCCGTCCCAGCAATTTGCCGGAAATGAATAAAGTCTACATCTCTTATTTTCTACGTGGAGCTATTCGAGACAGGACGCAGCTCACACCTGGAAGATATTCGTATTTCTTTTAATTTATCTGTTGTGACGTAGCATCTATCTGTTGTGACGTAACGCGTAAAAACGTCCCGCCTTTTTACGTGCACCACAAACGCTAAGCGGCGTCTGCGTGTACAAGAAACGCTGATGGTGCGCCCTCGTCACTGTCCACAGCGTTACGAGACGTGCGCCAAAAACGGACTACTTCGCGTGGTGCTACATGTCCAGAAGCTCCGCCTCCGTAGCTTCCGCTGCAGTGTCAAGAAACGTTGCGGGCGTCGCAAAGCATGGGAAACGCCAGTGGTGGTGGTGGTGAAAAACTTCATTCGTCTGAAGGCCAAAAAGTGAAATAATATTTTTAAAAATTAAAAAGCAGCGTTGTCGACGGCCTTCAGGCTGCCGGTTGTGGCGTCCAGGCAGTGTCTAGCCGCGACGTCCTCCTTCCAAGTCACCAGCCGAAGTTGCAGGTCTGGTCTGGTGCTGGACAAAGCAGCCTCCCACTGCTGCGGACTTCTGAGGTGCCAAGAGGCAGGGGGCAGATGTGCCGGACAGGAGTAAAGGATGTACTCATAGTTGGCGATTGAGCTGCCACATAAGCGGCAGGCCGGCGAGTACGTTCCGGGGTGGAAGAGGGCAAAACGTGCAGAAGTAAGGAAGGAGCGGGCCTGAAGTTGGCGCCACAG
The DNA here is from genome assembly GCF_043290135.1 of Rhipicephalus microplus. Taxonomy (NCBI): domain Eukaryota; kingdom Metazoa; phylum Arthropoda; class Arachnida; order Ixodida; family Ixodidae; genus Rhipicephalus; species Rhipicephalus microplus. Next base: position 35,545,776 of record NC_134709.1, on the reverse strand, counting down.
GTGTTGTTGGTGCTGGGAAAGAGATTGGTGTGGTGGGGGGAAGGTGAGGCGGGACAGGTGGTAGTGTAATGTGATGTCGTGGTACGTGAGAAGCGCGTCTCGCGTATTCATCCCGGGCGGGGGCGGGCTTGCTCGGTCGGTCAAATCGCGAGCGATAGAATTGGCCGCCTGGTCGCCTGGATGATCCGCGTGAGCGGGTACCGAGATGATATTGTTACGAATGATCGAATGTCGACCTACACCCTGTTCCTGCCGTATACTCTGCTGAGCCTTCTTATCGTACCCCTTCTGCTCCTCGCATACAACGCAATCCGTCCGAATGACGTACTCTTGATAACAGGCCCATATGTTTTAACTGTCGACGCGTTGGTCATATCGCTCGTCACTGCCGCAGCTGCTGGGCTCCACCGTCCCATTATGCACCTCTGTATCACGCCACTTCTGTTCGCCAGTCGACCCCATCACTTTCTACATCAACACCGACCACATTTTCCCCTCCTGCAGCACCTCTGAGCAGACCTCGCTACGACCGGTCACCGTCCCCTGCTCGTCGTCAGTCCCGGTCACCCCCACAACGCCGTGCTGCCTCCCCGACCTATTCGCAGCACCTCTGACCGGAAAACTAGGCCGTGCAGCTTCTGGAGGTGGAGCTGCGTTGACGACCTTCGTAAGCAATCCTCGCTTAACGTTAACGACGAACCGGAACCTTTTGGACGTTACTGTCGACAATGTTCGTGTCAGTGCATTGATAGATACTGGCGCGCATGTGTCCATTATGAGTGCTAACCTTCGCCGCCGACTTTAAAAAGTTGTCACGCCCGCCCTCAACCGAGCTGTACGAGTCGCCGATGGAGGAACTGCCGCAATTCTCGGCATGTGCTCTGCGCGAGTATCTATTGGGGAGAGAAGCACTGTCGTTCTCTTCGCCGTTATCGAACATTGCCCTCATTAACTCATTCTTGGTATGGATTTTCTAGCCACGCACTCTGCCCTCATAGACTGTTCAGCTGGCTCTCTCCATCTCGATTTACTCCTCTCTTCCTACCCGACCAGCCTACCGCAAACCAGCCTCTGCTGCATTGATTATCCAGCACCTCCACCAATAAGGTTACGAGTAACTTGTTTAATGACCTATTTACAGCGCACAGAACTCGACGAGCAAGATGGCGCCAGTCCAGCATCAAACGAAAACTCACTTCGTCCTCCTCTTTCATGCAGCCGTGTTTAGCGGCTGTTATGTATCAATATAAATGGGGCAAGAGGAAATTGTGCTAGACCGCAGAATGCGTGCGGATGGGGGTGCCACCCGTCCTACCACGTAGTTGTATACCGCGGGTTTAGAGTCGGGGAAAAAATGTATTCTGCTGAGGTTTGTGTAATGGCGAGGGCAATAGCTGCCTCTTCAGCCTCAACAGAGGTGGAAGTACAGACGGAGGGGGTAATGATGGGTCGGAGGGTGTTGTCGGTGACTGCGAGGGCGTGGGCTGCGTATTGGCGATATGGGGTGGCGTCAACATAGGCCACGTCAGGTTTCCTTCCGAACTTACGCCAGAGCGCGGAGGCTCGCGCTGCTCTGCGGGAGGGGTGGTGTTCGGAATGCATATTCTTTGGGAGGGGATCGATGGCTAGAAGGGAAGAGACGTGGGAAAGGATGGGCAGTGAGATGAGGCAAGAGAAGTGAAAGTTTAAGGGTGGAGAGAAGTGCACGACCTGACCATGTGCGAGAGAGACGGAGGAGCTGGGCCGTGCGATGGGCCTCCGTGAGCTCCGCGAGGGAGTTGTGGACACCCATCGACAGTAGTCGATCCGTTGAGGTAGGTGTGGGAAGGGACAGGGCTGACTTATACGCCTGACGAATAAGGCAGTTGACTTTGTCTTCCTCGGCGCGAGAAAGGAAGAGATACGGTAGAGAATAAACAAAGCGGCTGAAAACAAAGGCCTGAACCAGGTGGCGGAGGTTGTGTTCGCGCATGCCATGGTGGCGGTTGCAATACGGCGTATGAGGTGCATGGTCTGGTGTACAGCGTTGCTGAGTTAAGTGATGAGGGTAGTGTGCTTACCATTGGACTGAAGAAAGAGTCCAAGGATGCGAAGGGTAGAGACGAGAGGAAGTGGTGTGCCGTCAACGGAGATGGAGAAGGAGACAAGGGAGCCACTCCCCGAAGCAGGAGGAGCAAAAGCACTAATTTGGTCGCCGAACAGCTCAACACGATAGTTCTGGCGTCAGATGTCACAGCGTCCACACCCGACTGGAGAGTGGTCTCCAGGTCGCCAAGATTGCCGGTGGTCACCCAAAGAGTGATGTCATCGGCATAGAAAGAATGAGATAGAGCTGGCATTGTGCTAAGCTTGCGTGCCAGTGGGAAGAGGGTAATGTTAAACAGAAGAGGGGACAGGACAGACCCTTGGGGAGTACCCTTATTGCCTAAGGAGAAAGAAGGAGAAGAAAGTGGGCCGTATGAAATTTCTGTGGTGTGGTGGGCGAGGAAAGCGGTGATGTAAGCATGTACACGGTGTCCGACGTCAAGAGAGGAGAGAGCGTCCAGAATAGCTGTGTGGTGTACATTGTCGAACGCTTTGATTAGGTCTAGCGCCAGGATATCTCGAGTGCGTTTTTGGTGGGATGGGTGTAAGACATCTTCGGAGCTGTAGCATGACATCCTGGGTAGACAACTGCAGATGAAAGCCAAACATGGAGTCCGGATATAGGTTATGATCGTCCAGATAGGTTTGGAGGCGGGCCAGGATGACATGCTCGAACAGCTTGCCAAGGCAAGATGTCACAGCGGTTGGGCGGAGGTGCTCGAGGGAAATGGGTTGCCAGGTTTAGGGATGAAAGAGACACGTGCATGGGTCCAGGAGGAGGGAAGAGAACCAGCCTGCCAGTGTGTGTTGAGAAGGTCGGTAAGGGCTTCGAGGCGGGGGGGTATCTAGGTTGCGGAGAGCCTTGTTAGTAATGCGGTCCGCCCCCGGAGCCGAGGTTGTGCGGAGCTTGATTAGCGCAGCACGAACCTCACCCAAAGAAATGTTAGCATTAAGGTCGCTGTTGGAGGAGCCGGAGTAAGTATAAAGTGGAGTGTTGGGGTCGGGGCAGAGGTAGCGGTCGCGGAGGGTCGCCAGAAACTCAGTATCGGTTAGTGAGGAAGAGTGAAGTAGAAGGGAGACGTTCTTGCGCTGGGATGCTTTGGTATGGGTGGAGTCGAGCAGCACCCTGAGAAGCGACCAACTGTCGTGGAGGCCAAGGTTGCCGGCCATGTGGTCGCACGTTTGACCCCACTGTTGTTGTAGAAGAGAGGAGCAGTGTTCCTCCATGTCCAACGTGAGCCGGGCCAAAGGGAGGCGCAGGCGGCGATTATATTTCTGGGACTGTCATCGGCGGTGGACAGCGTTATAGGCCTCCCAAAGGTGCAGCAGACATCTGTCTGCCGTAGTGGAGTGTGGCGCTGCAGGGAGTGTGGATGTAGCGGTGCAGACATCTGCCTAAATGGTCTCCGTCCAGACTGAGAGGTCCGTGATAGCAGAAAGAGAGGAAGCAGAGAGGCGAAGGGGGCGAAAGCGATCCCAGTGCACTACCTGGGCAAGACGAGTAGAGGAGCGAGCAAGGAAGTGGAGTGGGAAAGTGGTGCAAAGAACGTAGTGATCGCTACCGAGGGAGACACCCGTATTAGACCAGGATGAGTCGGCTACATTTCTGGCGAATGCTAGGTCCGGATTGGTGTCTCGTTGGACACTGGATCTGATTCTGGTGGGGTGAGTGAAGTCGTTAAAAATCGATAGACGTTCGTTGTGGATGAAGTTCCAGATTGAGTGGCCCTTGAGGGTATTCTGGGGGTAGCACCAGCAGGTATGGGGTGCGTTAAAGTCACCTACAATTGCTAGGGCATTGCGGCCGGCGCAGCAAAGCGCTTTGCGTAGGACGAGAAGTATAGGGGCAGAAGGAACTTTGGGAGGGCTGTACACATTGAGGACAAAAAGGCTTGCCTCAGTGCGACGGCGAGGAAGGATTTCAAGGAGGAGATGGGTACATTCTGGAACGTCCAACTGGTGCATCAGCATCGCAACGTTCGGGTGGGCCTCAGAAGATGGATGAAAGGCGGTGTAATCGCGAAGTTTTACGGGACTTAGTGGTTCCTGAAGTGCTATGATTGATTGATTTGTGGGGTTTAACGTCCCAAAACCACTATATGATTATGAGAGACGCCGTAGTGGAGGGCTCCAGAAATTTTGACCACCTGGGGTTCTTTAACGTGCACCCAAATCTGAGCACACGGGCCTAAAACATTTCCGCCTCCATCGGAAATGCAGTCACCGCAGCCGGGATTCGATCCCGCGACCTGCTCCTGAAGTGCTATGACAGAGGGAGTAGCATCGGGAGGGATGTTCTGGAGGTGGAGCATAAGGGTGCTCCGTTTGACGTGAAACCCCCGACAGTTCCACTGCCAGAGATTAAGGTGTGGGCGGTGCCTGGCCATGATGAATTGCAGGGAGACCGGACGGAGCTGATGTAGGTGCCGGGGGGAGCGGGGCGGGGAGCGAGCGATGCGCAATGGTGGCCTCAGTGGCGCTCTGTCGGGTCTCTAAGGCAGCTACCTTGGCATCTAAGGTGGCGAGGTGGAAGTCGATGGCGGCCGCGCACGTGTCAATAGGGGCTACATGCTCGTCAAGTTGTATGAAGCGGGACATGGTGCGCTGCTCGAACGACTCCAAGAAGCAGGCTGTTTCGCGAACGACGTCACGCTCGTGTGCGGCGATGACGTCGGAGGAGGGTGATCGGCGTTTCTGCACGGGTTGACAGGTAGGGGAAAAACCGCGCGATGATGCAGCCGATGGTGCCGTGGTCATGAACACCTCAGCTGGTGCAGGTGGAGACAGCGTTTGTGTAGGGGTAGGAACTGGGGAAAGAGGAGGAGCGGGAGATGACAGACGTGCTAGCGTGGCCTGTAGCTGACGCGTCAGCTCTTGAATTTGCAGCTGTTGGGCAGTTATAGTGGCCTCGAGAGCCGCGATTCTGGGGTCCGACGTGTGAGGCTGCGTTGTCGAGCTTACCGGCGGTGTGGCCGTGGCCATGGTGTGAGTGGTGGCGGGGGCGGTGGACACCTCGGACCTGGGCAGGGGCGGAAAAGAGACGGAGTGGTGATGGCTGGAAGACCGGGCACCGCGGGATGTAGACCGGGGCGAGAAGGCCGGGAGCTCTTGATGATGGGCCCGGTGGGTCGTGCTGGTGCCTGGGGCTTAGAGCTGAACCCCGGTGACGGGCCACTCCTGTTCAAACGGAGTTTGAATGGGCATGAGCCTGTGACGTGGTCTTCTTTGCACATAATGCAGCATGGGACGCTGGCCGGGGGCTCAACTCTCTCGTGGGTCTGGCCGTAGCGGTAGCAGAGGGCGGACTCGGGCTTGATGCAGACGACCCCGGGATGGCCAGGAGTCCAGCAGTTAATGCAGGCCTCGGCTTTCGGGCGGAACGGGCGGCAGCGGTAGACGCCGCAATTGAAAACGATCGAAGAGGGGAGTAGTGTCGACAAAAGTAATCAGGATGGACTTTGAGCGCCCCAGCCGGCGCGCGTTGGTGATGGCGTAGGGGGTGTTCAAATTTATAGACTGGAGATCTTGGATGATCTCGTCTTGTGTTTGGGAGCTACGGCGTTGTAGATGATGCCATGGAGGGCGTCGTCTGGTGCTTCCATGTAGGCACGTTGTGGGTAAGAGATGGTACCCAGGCGGAGTTCAGATGCACGGAGGTAGAGACGTGCGCGTGGCTCAGATGGAATGCTGACAGTAAGTGAGTTGTTGTATGGATTGATGCGTACACGGTCAGCGGTGCGGGCGGCTGCGTAGTCGATGTTGGCGAGACTGCAGAGAGTTTGCAGTAGGACACCGTTAGTTGTAGGGTGGAGGTCCCCTCCCCTCCCCCTCCCGGCCTGAAGACGATCTTGAAGTCCTCTGCAGGGAGTTGAGGGAGGGGAGCATGACGACGAAGAGTTGGAGCACTAGGGGTTGTGTTCGGGGGTCGAGAAGTCTCCTGCGACGGGGTCGAGGAAGGCGGTGTCGAAGTGATGGGCTGGTGGGCCGCGGCTGCACGGTGTGTTTTCACTGCACGGACCCAGCGTGAGTCAGCTTCGAATTCAGCTGGAGTGATGGATTCACCGTCGACTTGATACTCCGTGTCGGTGGCTTGAAGATTTAGGAACACTTTCGGTGAGGGCGGCGAAACGCGAGTGGTGTCAGCCGCTGTTACGACTCAGAACGCGGCTGTGCGTTCCGCAGGGGCGCGTAGTCGAGCGGCGCGGCGGAGCACAAAAGTGGCTCAGAAGAGTCAAAAACGGGCCTGATTCGGCTTCGAAGGCGTTAAAATTATCCGCTCACCTTTACAGATGCACTGGGGAAGTTTCACGAAGAAAGGGCGAAGAGTTGCGGTGAAACGGGCCAAGAAGTGTGGAGCTCATGCGACGCACGTCCGTCCCTTCCGCTGGCTGGGTGCTTCTCCCGAGACGCCGGCAGTTCCGTCTCGACAAGCGGCCCAGCCACAGAGCACGTGCCAGCCCTGCATGCGCGGGAGCTCCGACCCCTAGAGGATAACGTTTCCTAAAATTAACTAGAGGGGACTTTGGCGCGGCAGATCGTACAGCGACCATGGGAATGATGTGTAGTACACTGATTTGCCTAGTCTTCGTACTTGCGGGTGGCGAATCGTACTTGCGGCTCGAATTGGCCAATCGCGTGCGACTCAATGGAACAGACCGCCTCCGTCCGCAGATTCGTAATTTATACACAATTGCACCACTATGGTTGCGCTCCATGAAGTGTGCAGAGAAAAGTTCCTTTCGAGAATGCATAAGAATTATGGTCGTAGCATTTCGGACGTCTGTTTGTCACGCAGTTAACCGGAAGCATTAATAATAACCTGCCCGGCATTTTCACTCCGCAACGCCGCGCGCACAGCGTTCAAGCTATAGACACGACTTAACTTCCTTGAAGTTGGTACATTGGCTAGGGACTAGTTCACAAGAAAAGAAACACGCAAGAAATCCAAGTACGAAATTTTGTTGCGGGATAAAAAAAACTGTCAAAGATTGTTCTACCGAAATCAAAATCTGTATGAATACGAGTCCTCCAATACTCATTGCGAACTGCGCAACATTGATTCGCAGGCATTTCCCGCATATTTATGCTGTGCTGAACGTCTGTTTTCTTTTATTTCGTTTTCTTTTAAACGCGAAGCATTTCTTGAACTTCGGTGACTTTGAGCGTATCTATCTATCTATCTATCTATCTATCTATCTATCTATCTATCTATCTATCTATCTATCTATCTATCTATCTATCTATCTATCTATCTATCTATCTATCTATCTATCTATCTATCTATCTATCTATCTATCTATCTGTCTGTCTGTCTGTCTATCTATCTATCTATCTATCTATCTATCTATCTATCTATCTATCTATCTATCTATCTATCTATCTATCTATCTATCTATCTATCTATCTATCTATCTATCTATCTATCTGTCTGTCTGTCTGTCTGTCTGTCTGTCTGTCTGTCTGTCTGTCTATCTATCTATCTATCTATCTATCTATCTATCTATCTATCTATCTATCTATCTATCTATCTATCTATCTATCTATCTATCTGTCTATCTGTCTGTCTGTCTGTCTGTCTGTCTGTCTGTCTGTCTGTCTGTCTGTCTGTCTATCTATCTATCTATCTATCTATCTATCTATCTATCTATCTATCTATCTATCTATCTATCTATCTATCTATCTATCTATCTGTCTATCTATCTATCTATCTATCTGTCTGTCTGTCTGTCTGTCTGTCTGTCTGTACTGTCTGTACTGTCTGTACTGTCTGTACTGTCTGTACTGTCTGTCTGTACTGTCTGTACTGTCTGTCTGTACTGTCTGTACTGTCTGTCTGTACTGTCTGTCTGTACTGTCTGTACTGTCTTGTCTGTCTGTACTGTCTTGTCTGTCTGTACTGTCTTGTCTGTCTGTCTGTCTGTCTACGACTTTTAGCTCTCCTGCCCATTTCGATTATGGTATCAATACCGAAATTGGTATGGCATCACATGACAGTATGACGAGAATAACTGACTAGTCATAACATGAAAATCATGACATGTATGTCATGAATGCCATGATTTACATTTCATGGTCTTGCTGCTTTTGCGGTGGTTTCGCTCACATGACATGTTGCAAGAGTGGTATGGTATGACATGACTGCATGGCGAGCACAAGCGACGGCATAAAAATCATGACATGCGTGTCATGTAGCAACATGACTACATACAACACTCACGATGCGCTCGCGTCCGTTTAACTAGCTTCATATACCAAATTTGGTATTACGGGACGTGAATGGATGACGAAGGTATGTGACTGGTGCGAACATGATAATCAAGAAATGCACGTCATGTAAGAACACAACTACATGCCACTCTCAAGGCACCTATACATTTTGACGTGACGCGGTGCGCGGGATCACCGGCGTTCGTTTTGTCGCATCAGTGTTCAGGGGTACATTCGCATTTTCACAATTGCACACCGAAAAAAAAACTAATATTTTTGCATAGAGCGATCAGCAGAAGTCTGATCAACATAAAAACGAATGCACTTAACTCACAATTGAAACAGTAGGGAGCAGGGAAAATGGGTACGTGCACAAACTCTTCTAGCATGCACATCAAATTAGTGGTAGATTCATCAGGAGATGACATACCAAGGCGACAAACAAAGATCGAAAGGACAAGGAGACAAGCTTATCGACTCTGACCTGATGGTGCTGTTTAGCACCATGTCTGCCGAAGGATAAGTTGTACCCGTTAACGCTCAACGCTGACAAAAAGGCATCACCAATGGCGCAGAAACTGGCGCCAAGGGCAGTTCCTGTGTTTAGAAAAAAAAAAAGGTAAACGATTAAGAGTACTTGGTACTCTACTATGGCAGAGCATAAAGCGGTTCCATGAGCCTCGCACTACCCTTTCAAGGGCAGTTGCGAACGCGCATGCGCGTAATATGCTCTTTTTTGTTAGGATAAAGTTTACTTATACTATGTACAGAAAAAAATTAAATAGCCTGCTCTGTGTGGTTAGGGAAATTTATTCTTTCAAACAGGGGATATCAATATCATTCCAACAGAAAAGATGGCGAAAGAAAAAAGGTCCAGACACATCAAAATTTGTCACAAAGAAAGATGCATATATTTGTACATTATATAGTAAACGAAAAACACAAAAATGAAACGTAGAGATGTATATGTTACGAATTTACGACTTTGTGTTTAGCAAAAAATTATTCTATTGTGGGACGCTACAAACCCATAGAACCAGTGTCTATGCAACAAGCAAAATAACAAAAAAAACGATAGTGCACAACATACACGACACCTTTGAACAAAAGTGTCTAAGGCCGTAGGGTGTCCCTAACACATGTTACTAAGAACTACAAACACTACATACATACACTAATCACAATATGCTTAATGTACATGATGATACATGTACAGAGTTTACAAGACTTGGTGAAACGAAAGACACACAAATAAAACGTAGGTATGTATATGTTAAGAATATACATGGCTCTATGTTTAGTCTAGTTTTTGCGCCATTGGTGATGCCCTTTTGTGAGCGTATCAAGGTATCAAGATGCATGTAATTACATGGCTCTGTTAGAAAAAAACTATTTGCACAATGTACAGAGCATAGGTTATGCGTGGTGAATCGGTACTTGAGAATACATTCATATTTTCACAATTGTTCGTCACATTACCGCGACACAAAAAAATAACATTTTCACAAACAGCTCAGTGTTTGGAAAAAAGTTGTTAACATTGATTTATAGTACTTGATACTCACTCTACTATGGGAGAGCATTAAGCCGTCCCGTGGGCCTCACATTTCATAAAGCCGGGTCATTGCGATCTTATGGTAAGGTGTTTTGCGTTAACAAAGTACCACCTGCCTCGCCATGTATGCCTTTTCCCACAACATTCGAAACAGCACGACGTTAACTTGCGCGGCTCGATTCTTTCTGCATCCACTGAAGCAGTGGAAACCATGAACGATTGCATTCACTGAATGCTGTATCGAGTATGGTGCAAGGCTTTTAACCAAAACAATCCACAGAAGCAAAGGAACCTGTTCGAAACTACACTGGTATGATTAGAAACGGAGTTGCCAGCTCTGCTTTTAATAAGCGGATTTGAGGCCTTTTCTTTCTTGCTTTTTTTTTTCAAAAAGAGCCAAATACACAAGTCGGAAGTAGGTTGAATTTCACGAGACCGTGAAGCAGACCAAACTATCTTCAACTTCTAGAACAGTTTTAATCAAAATGAGGCATTCTATTATTGTTGAAAAAAAAATCACCGCCCTAGCACTCCGTACAAATGGTTATAACCAACGAAAGCTGAAACGTGCGGCCCCGGTGTTTCGTCGGGTCAAGCCGCTAGGGGTGAGAAAATATGGGTCGTACAGAAGACAGATAAATATAAACGAAAAAAAGAAACACCCGCACATGTGGACACACACGCAGGACGTTAAAATCAACCAATAATTTTCAATAACTCGAGCAGGACAGACTGGCCGGGAGCGTTGTAGCGTGCGCGCGAAAGAGCAGCCCCCGAGTCCTCTTTGTGACGTTACACGACGGAAACGTCCAAGAACCACGAGAAGTTGTGTTTAGAGAAATTTAGTATCACGAACAGTGAACGTATATTACAATGCAACAGGTTGTTACATAAAGATATGTTTCCATATGCACATAACACGGTAAACGAAAAACACACAAATAAAACGTAAATATGTATACGTCACGTATTTACAAAGTATTTACATGATATTTTTGCCTGCCAGTACTCAACAAATATCAGCCTACTAAAACCAGTTAGGCCTAAAAAAAAAGCACCAGGCCTGTGCGGAAGGCGCAGTATCCTGCCGCCCGGTTCTTGGCCCATCCCCCTTTGTGGGTAAGCGCCATCCATCAGAGGACATGAGCATGAGCATGAGCAGTCACAGCGAAAGATGGAAGAGCGACCTTTCAGAGCCTTTTCTAAACACTCATTGGGTAACTGATGCAAGCACACGTGCTTGGTACCAACTACCGCATTATTAATAATATTTTCTGGGTAGTAAGCCGGCATTCTCCATGCTATTTTCCGTCATTTTTCTGAGAGGCGTGGTGTTCGCTAAACACTTGCGAGGAATTTTGTGCCAATTGTTCATGCAGTGGCCGACGACGATGAGGTATTATGCCTGAAGTGGGTGTGCGCCACAGCAAATAGGTGATCAAGAACAAGATTTTGTAATGGGTTGGAGCATTGGACGACCCACTCGTTACGCTATTCGCACTGTTTGATGCCTGGCTGTTCTTTTGCTGTTCTAGAACGCTTTAATACTCATTTTAACGCGATTCCTTTCCCGAAATCAAGCCCGCCTAAGGCAAGTTTGCGGGTTATTCTCAAGCATCGGCTTGGCTTCGTGGTAGACTACTGAGCAGACACGCAGCGGAACCGGGTTTGTGTCCCACTGTGTCCTTGGTACTAGGTTTTTCTAATTTCGTGCGATAGTGGTTACGGACACCGGCGGCGGCGGACAACCATGGCGCCACGCGTGACCCGAGTTGTGAACTCATAACAGCTTTCGCTGTAAAACAAGCTTCACGCGTTTCTTACAGGCGAACACAAAAGGGCAGGACCGGTGTCGGAGGAATTCGTCCTCACCCGAGAAAGAAGAGTTTCTCCGACGGAACGGATAGCAGCTCTGTGTACAGTCGCTCCAAGATCGGGAAGACGGTGCGACGGCTTCCTGCAGCCGCCTCGCATAGATTGCGCCAAAGACAGTAAAGCACCAGCAACAATGCGAAGATGGGTGAAGCGGGCTCGAGAACAACGCCCAGAAGTAACGTACCGATTTTACTCCGAGACCTCGAAATTCAGCATGCATGCACGGCCATCCAGAAAACACGAACGACGCGTTCCTAACACACACGCACGCACACACACACACACACACACACACACACACACACACACACACACACACACACACACACACACACACACACACACACACACACACACACACACACATGCGGATTTGTTTCCCGTAGAGATCAGTTCGGGCATGTTGCTGATTGGGCCGTTCTCAACCTTTCGAGGTGGTCAAGTGTCTGTTAAGAAAAAAAAATCACAGCATATCCACGAAGTGAATGATGATGGCGAAGCGTCCGTCAATTCGTCCGTGCGTCCTTCTGTGCGTGCGTCCGTCCCTTTAGTGGACAATTCAAGTACCGCCATCTCGCTTCTCTTTGTCATATCAACGCCTCCTCTAATGAGATGCCTGCCGCATGAGAAAAAAAAAACAGGTGCCACACTCGTTCCCTCTATAATATAGAACGGAGACAGTCAAAACTGTTATCCGAGACCAGGTAGGAGCGTAGGCCTAGCTATCAAAATCAGCGACAGTTCGGGCCGAGCGTCTCGTGCTTAGCACTGACAATGTGTGTGCCGAGATTTGCATGACCCACTACAATCATCATTACATATTTCCCCCTCGCTGAAGATAATGCCAAGTAAGTGTTCTAAGGTGTCGTGAGGACAAGTGGTTCGTGATATGGTTTGAGGCGATTCACATGTACGATTTCGCGGCCTCGGCGACGCATGTCCACAGTGGCCGTGAGGGGTTCGATGAGGTAGTTAACAGCGGAAGTTTGTTCTATGACGCGATAAGGTCCATGGTACCTGCTGACAAACTTTGTAGAGGTACCAGGAGCAGCACTGGGGGGCACCCACAGCCAAACAAGAGAGTTGGGCGAAAATTGGTAGTTGGACCGTCCATCGTCGTGACGAAATTTCTGTAGCCCTTGTTCTTGGGTTGTAAGGGTGCGAGCTAATTGCCGACATTCTTCCGCATACCGCGCGGCTTCGGAAAGTGGTGTGCCTTCGGATGATTCGGGTCGGTAGGGGAGAATGGTGTCAATTGGAGACGATGGTTCTCGACCATAAAGTAAAAAGAATGGAGAAAAGCCTGTCGTCGCTTGAGGTGCCGTGTTGTAAGCGTACGTTACGTAAGGAAGGATGAGATCCCAGTTGGTGTGGTCGGAGGCGACATACATAGAAAGCATGTCGCCAAGAGTACGGTTGAACAGCTCGGTCAAGCCATTTGTTTGTGGGCGATATGCGGTAGTACAGCGGTGAATTACATGGCATTCTGCAAGAAGTTCTTGAATAACATCCGCGAGAAAGACGCGGCCTCGGTCGCTCAAAAGTTCACGTGGAGCGCCATGACGCAGAACAAAACGTTGCAGCAGGAAAGACGCAACGTCACGTGCCGTCGCGGCTGGTAGAGCGGCCGTTTCTGCATATCTCGTGAGATGGTCGATCGCTACAATAATCCAGCGATTCCCAGCTGATGTATATGGTAGAGGACCATAAAGGTCTATTCCAACCCGGTCGAATGGTCGCACTGGGCACGGTAACGGCTGCATTGGTGCAGTAGGACGGCTAGGATCGTGCTTGCGGCGTTGGCACTCTGTGCAAGATCGAATGTACTTTTGAACGAATGTGTACATGCCGCGCCAATAAAACCGAAAACGTAGCCTGGCGTAGGTTTTAAACAAACCGGCGTGCGCACACTGCGGATCGGCATGGAAAGCAGCACATATGCTGGCGCGGAGATGCCTGGGTATGACGAGTAGCCATTTGCGACCGTCAGGGTGGTAGTTGCGGCGATAAAGCATTCCATCACGGATGGCGAAGTGAGAGGCTTGTCGGTGTAGCGCTCGAGATGGCGGGTGGGCGAGTGTTTCAGATAGGTAATCCATCAGAGACGCAATCCACGAATCTTTGCGCTGCTCCGCAGCCATGTTGATGGGTCCTGATAGTGGAAGGAAGTTGTCTTGGATGGAGACACTCGCAATATCAGTAGAAACAGGCGAACGCGAAAGAGCGTCGGCATCGGCGTGCTTCTGGCCTGAGCGATAAATGACGCGGATGTCGTACTCTTGGAGCCGTAAAGCCCATCGTGCCAAGCGTCCTGAGGGATCTTTGAGGGAGGATAACCAGCAGAGCGCGTGGTGATCGGTAACAACATCGAAAGGGCGGCCGTACAGATAAGGCCGAAATTTTGTAATGGCCCAGGTAATCGCTATGCATTCTTTCTCAGTTACCGAATAATTTGCTTCTGATCTTGTAAGAGTGCGGCTCGCGTACGCAACAACATACTCTTGGTAACCAGGCTTTCGTTGGGCGAGTACAGCGCCAAGACCGACACCGCTAGCATCTGTGTGGATTTCTGTGGGAGCGCTTGAATCGAAATTACGCAGTATGGGTGGTGTTGTAAGCAGTTCACGGAGCTTCGCAAAGGCACTGTCGCAAGCTGGAGACCACGCAGATAAATTGCGGTCTCCCTGAAGTAGGTCTGTCAGAGGCGCCATGATCGAGGCGAAATCTCGGACGAAGCGGCGGAAGTATGAGCAAAGGCCAATGAAACTACGCAGCTGCTTGAGAGACGCGGGCCTCGGGAACTCGCGAACAGCACGTAGCTTAGCGGGGTCAGGAAGAACGCCATCCTTCGACACGACGTGTCCGAGAATGGTCAGCTTGCGCGCTCCAAAGTGACACTTCTTCAAGTTGAGTTGGAGGCCGGCTGCAGAGAGGCAGCGTAGAACCTGTTCCAAGCGACGAAGGTGCGTGGGAAAATCGGGTGAGAATACCACTACATCGTCTAAGTAGCACAAACACGTGTTCCATTTGAGGCCTCGTAGGATAGTGTCCATCATGCGCTCAAATGTTGCCGGCGCATTGCATAGCCCGAATGGCATCACGTTAAATTCGTATAAGCCGTCTGGTGTAACAAATGCAGTTTTTGGCCTATCATCCGGATTCATGGGCACTTGCCAGTACCCAGAGCGTAGATCAAGGGAGGAAAAGAACTCTGCGCCTTGTAAAGAGTCGAGGGCGTCATCAATTCGAGGCAAAGGATAAACATCCTTTCGTGTTATTTTGTTTAGGCGACGATAATCTACGCAAAAGCGTATCTTGCCATCCTTCTTTTTAACTAAAACAACCGGCGATGCCCAAGGACTGTTTGACAGTTGAACGACGCCTCGCTTTAGCATGTCACCTACTTGTTCATCGATGATACGGCGTTCAGTTGGCGAAACACGGTATGGTCGCTGCCGTAGTGGTGGGTGATTACCTGTGTCGATCTGGTGGCATACGGTAGATGTGCGACCTAAAGTAGCGCTGTGACTGTCAAAAGATTGTCGAAACACGTCAAGGAGGCTCAAAAGCTCACACCTCTGTTGTGGGTTTAGGCCTTCGTTGATGACACGGTTGAAAATGTCGGTAGTGGGAGGGTCATTCACGGAACTACAGGAGAGGGCACTGACTTCCGATGGTTCATCAGGAACGTCAAGTGTAGCGATGGTTTCGAATGATTCTATCGAACCAATACATTCGCCTCGAAGTAGCGTAATCGTGAATGGGAACGGATTCTTCACAGGCACGTTGGTCGCACCACCTTGAAGAGTAACGAGAGCGGTTGGGAGCGGTGATAGGTGGCGATGAACGAAAGCAGCGGAAGGCGTGAAGAATGCGGCAGCGTCGACGACGGTGGAACACGACACAGGTGCGAAGACAGTAGCGCGTGGAGGGATTTGGGTGTCGTCACTAATGACCAACTTCGCGTCGGAAGGGCGATCGTGCACTGGTAGCGCATCACCAAGGGGACAAAAGGCGACTTCGGCACGGGCGCAATCAATGACGGCTTGGTGATGGGAGAGAAAATCCCAACCTAAAATGATGTCATGAGAACAGTGCGGGAGTACTACGAACTGGACTGTGTAGGGCACTCCTTGAATTACAAGTCTGGCAGTACACGCGGCCACAGGCTGCACAGGCTGTGCAGTGGCAGTATGAAGACATGAACCCAAGTAAGGCGTTGTCACTTTTCGAATTGAACGGCAAACTTTTTCGGCGATGACAGAAATTGCGGCACCAGTATCAATAAGGGCAAGTAGGGGTACACCTTCAAGAACGGCATTAATTACATTCGGCGGCGAACGAAGAGGGCTTGTGCTTTGCGACGAGGACGCAGTTCTTGCCTCGGGAACTGCGTCATTTAGTTTTCCGCGTCGATTGTAGGGGGGCGTCGGCGCATCGGGGAGGGCGAGCGTCGACGTGGAGAAGGAGATCGGCGATCAGGAGCTGGTCGGTGGCTTGGACGAGGAGCGTACAATTCGGGGTCTGGGGTGTATTGAGTGTACGTGTAATCGTTTTCGTATGGACGTAGGTTTTCACGTGAGTGGAGTGGACGGTGGCGGCACAGACGTGCGACGTGCCCAGGTAGACCACACGAAAAGCAGATCGGTCGGTTGTCGGCAGTGCGCCATGGATTAGGGACTCGGCGAAGTGGAGGTCGTGGCGGCAGGGCGGCATAAACAGGAGCAGGCTGTGGAGGCGGCGCTTGGAACGTCTGTGGTCGTGGTCGTGCTGCTGCTTCGGCGTACGTCAATGGTGCATTGACTGGTGGCACCAGCTGTGGAGGAAGGACCTCAGACACTTGATCTCGTATAACAGTCCGTAGAGTAGGGCTAAGCGGTGCACTGCGCTCCGGTAGGCCAGAGATGAGCGAGAGTTGGCGGGCAACTTCTTCGCGCACGAAATCTTTGATCTGCGAGAGGAGGACGGGGTCTTGCGAGGGAGTTAAGCCGGACATCGATTCCTGATGTGGGACAGCACGGCGGGGGACGAGACGTTGCCGGCGGAGCTCATCATAGCTTTGGCAGAGCTCGGTAACTTGGGCGACAGTAGCAGGGCTTTTCGAAATGAGCATCTGGAAAGCGTCCTCGTCAATACCCTTAAAAATATGCTTGATGCGGTCCACCTCTGTGATGTTCACATCGACGCGCTTGCACAAGTCAATGACGTCTTCTATATAACTTGTAAAGTTCTCACCAGGCAGTTGAGATCTCGACTGAAGGCGCTGCTCCGCACGAAGTTTGCGGACAGAAGGACGACCAAAGACTTCGCTGAACTTTGCTTTGAATGCTGTCCAGGTGGGAACGTCGGTCTCATGGTTCCGAAGCCATAAGTGGGCAATGCCACTGAGGTAAATGCCGACAGTGGCCCGTCTCGTGGCCTCGTCCCATTTGTTCAAGACACTCACGAGTTCATAAGTAGCCAGCCAGTCGTCGACGTCGTGGTCGTCAGTGCCGCTGAATATGGGAGGATCCCGCTGACGGACCGCGCCGGAGCACACGATGGCCTGGGAAGCCATAGGAGGAGGGCTTGTGGCAGATGCAGTGGTCATGACAGCAGGTAGAGTCCGGCTTCGCAACTCCAGGATTGCAAGGAGACCCAGCAAACTCCACCAATTATAATATAGAACGGAGACAGTCAAAACTGTTATCCGAGACCAGGTAGGAGCGTAGGCCTAGCTATCAAAATCAGCGACAGTTCGGGCCGAGCGTCTCGTGCTTAGCACTGACAATGTGTGTGCCGAGATTTGCATGACCCACTACAATCATCATTACACCTCCTTCAATTTGAAAATGTTCTCGGTGGCTAGCGTCACCTGTGGCGGACGGTGCAACAACGCAACAATTTGCATAGCCTCCGAAACAGTGGTGCACAGTTGCAGGTCTCGAACAACTCCCGACTGACGCGCCGCTATGGGCCGCAGATGAAAAACACTTAGCTGGTACGCCGGTCGCAGCGATGATACTGTCGGTCCCGAGCGCTACCGCGCGGAGCTTTTTTAAAACTGAAGGCAGGCCAACTCCACTGGGAGCGCGAGCCATTCCTCAGACATCTTTCTAGAGGAGGCGTTGATCATATATTCATCCTACAAGTATCACCGTCCAGCGGACAATCCAAGGACTAAACGAGAGTATGTACCGCACTTCTGTTGTCAGCGCTTTGTTAACATCGAGAACGTGATAACAACGCCGTGCTACGTTTTTCGTAACATGTGGACATGCGTATATGTGCCCGAGGGCGGGTATGTGCCACTAGTGTGCGGGTATGTGCCACAGGTTACGCACTACGACAACGGGGGTTACGCACTACACCACGCCATAAGGAGCTTCGCCCCTAAAAGTGGTTAACGATTTAGAGTACGATAGGTACTCTACTATGGGGGAGCATAAAGCCGTCCCGAATGCCTCACACTTGATGAGGCGACAAAACTAGACTGTGTGTTTAGAAAAGTGTCTAACGATTTTGAGTAGTTCGTACTCAACTATGGGAGAGCAGTTGAGCCGTCGCGATTACATCAACGGAGCATAAAATAAGAGAGTATGAATGACTCCCATCAACTGCGTCATAGATTTGTGTTCAGAAAAAGCGACTCACGGTTTTGCGCACTTGATACTCTACTATGGGAGAGCATCATGCCGTCCCGAGGGGCTCGCCGGGTTCCGAAATCCGCCCTGGGGGGGGGGGGGGGTTAGAAAAAGGGGGTAACGATTTAGAGCACAGGGTACTCTACTACGGGAGAGCTTAAAGCCGTCCCGAGGATATTACAACCAATCCGCCCTTCGGAAACTATAGACAAGCGTTACATTAAAGTCAACGCAGCTACTGGTAGCAACCTCGCCAACCTTGTCGTACAACACTCGCAAGAGTACGACCTTCACTTGCGGCGAGATTCTTTCAGTATCCATTCGAACCACGAAAAACCACAAACTATTGCATTTAGTAAATACTGTCTTAAGCAAGGCGCAAGGCTTTTAATCAATACCATCCGCAAAGTCAAAATGACGTGTACGAAACGACACTTGTGTAGTTAAAAATGAGCTGCAACGCCCTTCTGGGACTCTTTCACAATACCAAGAACATCGGAAAGAGAGAGAGACATACAGAGAGAAAAAAAGTATAGGAAAAAAAGATAAGTATGCATTCTAATTATTTTGAAAGCCAAGCTGTGGACTCTTAAGTTGTAAAGAAAAAGTTGTGGACAAAAAAAAAAAAAAAGAAAGCACGCGGTACTATCATGTTTTTACGTGGTCTCCAAGATCGGAGGCCCCTCACCTGAGTCGTGCAATGTGTCCGCGATCTGCCCACCGTTGACCAAGCTACGACGTCGTACAAGGACGTCATCGTATGACGTCACTGCCACGTTGTATTGATGTCACAAATTCAGGTGACCTGTGACGTCATGTGGTGACGGCATCACGTGAGGACTTTTTTTTTTCGTCCCACGTGTGGACGCCGACGGGAGACGCCTGAGTGTGACGCTCGTCGATTATCCGCGTTTATATTATTCTATTTATTTTATTTACTGGGTTCCTGCAGGCTTCAGAGTGAAGTGTGGCGGCTTAGGCTAGTTGGTATGGCATGACGATAGTTATAGCGCGATAACAAAACGACGACACAGAGACAAGAAGGACACGAAGGACACGAGCGCTGAAGCCGTAAGAAGGAGTGAATTTTGTTTTTACGAGTCAGCTGTGTCGGCGGACAACTCTTCCACATATTGTCTTAGTCACAAATGCAGTATAATGGACATTGAAAGACACATTTGGCTTATTATATACGACGCGCTCTGCCCAGACCTGTGTGTACTAGCGATGTATGCACAAAAGCTGATAATAAACTTAGTAATACACACAAGTAAGAAGGGGGGGTGCACACAGGCGGTACACAACGTATGCACAACTCCACGCACAAACGAAACATACAAGTGGAAACAACAAATGGAAACACGAATGAACGCCAGCGCTGGTTTGCATCGCCACGTCGTGCCCATTAGTGGGAAATTGTGTATACCATTTTTTGCTCGCTGGCGCTTCATTTCACGGCGTGATTTTTGTCGACGTGGCCTCCTCACCAAGCGTCGAGGCCCACGGAACGACTTTATGCTCTACCACGGTAGAGTAATAAGAACTGTAAATTGTTAACCAGCTTATCTAAACACACAGTAGGGAGCAGGTGTGCTTGTAAGTTTGGGACCGGTACTGCTCTCCCGTAGTTGAGTACGAAGTACTCGAAATCGCTGAACACTTTTGCTAAACACACAGTACAAATAATCGTTAAACGCTTCTAAACACACAGCACAAAACAGTCATAGCGTTCGGCGATTTCGACGCAGAGTACCGAGTACTCTAAATTGTCAAACACTTTTTTCTAAACACATTCTTGCGTGTGTTTACGTAGGCTACCTTTGCCAGGCCGTCGACTAAGTTAGGTCCGTACACGCATCATGTGTGACCGGCGCGACAGGCGTATATAATTTTTTTGCCAACGCGGCCTCATCAAGTGTGAGACCCGCAGGGTGGCTTTATGCTCTCCCATAATAGAGCACCAAATACTCGAAATCATTGACCACTTTTTGTGAACACATCATGGCTCTCACGTTAAAAGTCATTACTTTTAATTGTGGTTTACGCAACCCTCAAAAAAATTGCCCGCAGCTTCCCTCGGGGGAACACTGAGGAGGATGCGGACCATATAATTGGTTAACGGGGTGTTAAAGTGCGACTTACTTGGGTCGATGGCTAAATTGGTTAACGTGGTTGGGAAATGGGGTGTTAAATTGCGACTTACTTGGGTCGATGGCTAAATTGGTTAACGTGGTTGTAGGAGGGGGTGTTAAATGAGTGAACACGTACACACGTATGCGAAAGGGCGGCGCTGGTCGAAGGGACGTCGATCATTGTGTTTGTGGATTCGTTGGAATTCATTTCACCGCGACCTTGGACGTCGACGCGCCGTACAAACCAACCGACGAGCGGCAACTGAGCGAGCGAGCGCCGACCTTGAGTATATATACAGCACGACGGCGCATGCACTGTCAGCTGTCGAATGTTCGAGAAGGGGGAGGAGCGCAACGGCGCATGCGCGCGCGTCAGCTGCCGATGTTCTCGAAGCGCGACGGCGCATGCGCGCGCGTCAGCTGCCGATGTTCTCGAAGCGTGACGGCGCATGCGCGCTACATTATACAGCTAGCGAATGTTCGTGAAGAGGAGAAGCGCACGCGGTGTGTAGAGGAGGAAGGGTGCACAGATGGTGGAGGAGTGAAGCGCGCGCGGTGTGTAGAAGAGGAAGGGATGCACAGATGGTGGAAGAAGGAGGAGGAAGCTTGCGGACGGCGCCGCACTACAAGCCTCGAGTATTAGATGCTCCGCATCTAAAACAGGCAGACGGTATAGATCATGCGTCGCGTCTGGTTGACCTCCCTGCATACCTCTCATTTTTCTTTTCCTCCTGCTTCGGCTATCTTCTGACCTACTTTTTCTACAGAAAACTAACTTGTTCAAGCTCTCAGATCTTCTGATGTTCAAGCGTGCACTTAACATTGTCACTTTTTGTTTTCTAGCACGCGTTCAACTGGCGTCGTAGTTAGTTTCAACCCGCACCCTCCTGCGAGACCACCATATCGCCTTCGATTCACTAGGACGCGCGCTGGCGTTTCACTGCAGTCTTCTTTCATTACACATCAGGTTTGTTGGTGTCTGTGGGCCGGTGGTGTCCGCAAACTCCGTCACCCTTTCTTTCGCTCCCTTCGCAGTTACATTTGAAATTCTCGACATTTGGCACTTTTAGATTTCAACTGTGTCTTTGACTCCCACGATGAAGTCCGAGGTCCAGGTCGTGACCGGTATTACTGAAATGCTGAAGAACATGAGCGTCTTGTGCAACTGTTCACAATGACTGATGTACATGACCACACGTGTGGCTGGAGGTATGTCCATACTTGGCGTCGAGCAGTCGGCTTGATCGAGCCTATATATCTCCTGGCCTCATGGCCTTCGTACCCAATGACGAGGGGCTGTCGCTACCATCTACGCCCGTGAATATCAGTGACCACCACCCGGTTTGCGCTGATCCCAAACTTGCCTGCAGGGACGCTTGCTGTTCAAAGGTCATGGCGTCTGGATTGCAGCGTCCTTCAAGACTTTCAGATGGTCTAGGCTTTGACTCGAGTCCTAACGCTACGTACGCTAACTCCGGCAACACCCTTTTCCTATGTTCGCGTGAGAGCCACCCATTTCAGAATAGACGAAGAGTCCGTCAAGGTTGTCCTCCCTCCCCCGTCCTATTCGTCTTATCCTTAGAACTCTTTTAGAGGGCTATGGATCGAAATCCACATATTCGGAGCTTACCCCTTCCTGGTTTCACTGAAGTTAAAGTAACTGCCTTTTCCGATATTAGCATAGGCAGCGATTTGGTCATTGTGTATGTCCTTAAAGAGTAATATCACATGTTACTCAGTACATACACAATGAAGAGTCGCTGCGGCACGTCCTGAATACATTTTCTCAATTCGGTGTGCTATCCGGTGCTCGTTTAAATTTGTCAAAAGTCAGTATTTCTTCATTAGAAACCCTGCTGGACGTGTTAACATCACTTTACCTTTGCAACGGTCCCCCACAACGAAGATACTAGGTATCACGTACAATGCTTTTGGTATAAAGGAAAATATCTGGGCATCTGTTATACAATCGATAGCACAGAATAATGATGCGCCTAAGCACTTTTATAATGATGGTACACCTGTGCATGCACTCGCACGTCACCAACTGGGTCCATTCCCACGTGTCCAAGTGCCAGATGGTCCTATAAACTGTGGTCCGCAGTCTTCCCAATTACCGAATGTGTGTCGTGCGCTACACTCTGAAACTAAAGTTAGTAAAAAGGTAGCAACTGCAGGCAAATAGGTAGTAACTGCAGCGGTTACTACCTTTCTTGCCCTGTTATTTTTCTACCCGGCTTTTCACTATCTATTTCAATATAGTGTGTTAATGCGATTCTGATAATTTATGAGAGGAATCGTCTCGACGTATAATCATTACACGGAAAAATGACGCAGAAGGTATCCATAGATCAAGAAAATACATTTTGTTTTAAATTACGCAACCGAGATATTTATTGATTGATATGTGGGGCTTAACGTCCCAAAACCATCATATGATTATGAGAGACGCCGTAGTGGAGGGCTCCGGAAATTTTGACCACCTGGGGTTCTTTAACGTGCGCCCAAATCTGAGCACACAGGCCTACAACGTTTCCGCCTCCATCGGAAACGCAGCCGCCGCAGCCGGGATTTGATCCCGCGACCTGCGGGTCAGCAGCCGAGTACCTTAGCCACTAGACCACCGCGGCGGGGCAAAAAACCGAGATATTTAAACGTCATTATGATATTGTCGAAATGAAGAAGTACAAGTGAACGAACCATAAGCAAGTGCTAAACGTGTCGTAATAGACAATCCAACAAACTTAGTAAATTACAACACATATTAACAAGACCGGCAGATCAAAATAATCAGACAGTCACAATTAGCCTCGAGGACAGTCACAGTTAATCCACTGCGGCGTGTCTCCAAATATTATCATTTTTTGGCGCGTCAAACCCCCAAAACGATTATTACCTTTTAAACGCAGATATATTAGTCGTGTGAAGCATTCAAATGCACTGAGAATGAGTTCGGTACATTGCTCCGGCCACTGTAAATAATGCCTTGATGTGGACATTTTAAAATAAATAAATATGAGATTAAAATTTTTATAAGCCAGGCTGATTAGGTAGCATAATATAGTGCTGTGAGTTTATATTTGTTATAATTCATCCTGAAACGCAAATGCTCTCCTGTGCCAGACATGCCCCTGCAAAGTAGGGGCTATATATACCTCACGCTTACTTCTTACTACATGGTTACGTAAAGAATAGTTCAATAAAGAAAAAAATACGTAAAAAATAGTGAACTTCTTTGGTCTATGCATTCTTCACGTTCATGGCACACCCCGCTTTTTACCCGAATTTGTCTAGTTGTAACACATTGATTAACCAACATTACCAGTGGAGAAATTATATACTAGAATGAATGAACTTCGTAGTATCGGTTACTACTTTTTTTCTGGAACCCTTTAAAAGTTACTACCCATGGGTGGTAACGGCTAGGGTAGTAACAATTACTAACTGCTGGTAGTAACAGCAGGGGTAGTAGCTATTACTTCCCTCACCGTTACTAACTGCGCTTACTACGTAACATATGTGACAAACCATTACTACCCCAAAGTTAGCAAGTACTACCACCTTTTTTTCTAAGAGTGTACTGGCCTTCCATCGCTGTATGTCCTGAGATCGGCGTAGCCGAAGTGAAAGTGGTGGACATGAGGGCCACCTTTGTGTAGGTAGGTTTTGGTACCCCAACACCGGCATGCGGTCATGAGTCAACCGTAAAAGCACATGGCCGCAGCGACGTTGCCAGGTCATTAGGGTTGAGAGCTGGGCTAGTTGGTGAGACATCATTTAACCATATGGTGTAGTAGCGCAAATTCACGGGGACGAAGAGGACAAGTGGGGACGAGTGTCGTGTGTTCTTGTCCTCTTCGTCCCCGTGAATTTGCGCTACTACACCATATGGTTAAATGTTGCCAGGCCATCTTCGTGACTTTGGCGGTGGGGCTGGGGCCTTGCTCCCTATACTAGAGATCGGCTATGACGATGACAGGTGATACGTATCTCCACTTGCCACAACTGTGCCCTGGTTGAGACCAACAGACATGCGGAGATTCAATGTGTCATCGCCGTTTTGTTTTGTCGTGTGGTCTATGCCGATTTTCGTGGACAGGGTGCGTGAACATTCCTGTCGGACGGCCGAATTCCGCGCGAGTGCTTCTCGGCTCTTTTAGTAGTTGCGGGGCTGTTCAGCTTTTTGCGACACCGATGCGAGGCCATAGCTGGGACTCACCTCGGGCGTATTTTGTCGCCGATGCTCGAATGAGACGAGAGATGCTCGAGTTCCTCTCCAAGGAGCTCTTCTTTATAGGGGAGCGTGAGTTTCTGTGGCATTGGTTGTGCCCCTTCGTCAATGGTTAACACGAAAGGGTACAACTCACTTTTCGACCGACGTGGTGTTAAACATCGTCCGTCGAGTCGTTATTCACGCCTTCGCTTGTAACCAATAGTTTTATTTCATCTATTGTATCGTTGTAGCATTGTCTCCATTGTATCATACCCTATTGAGTTATTTCGTACATATATGAGTGATACTGTATTCGCTCCAACATGTTGATGTTAGTCGCGGCACATAAATGTGCCGATGCGCATTTTGCCCTCGAATAATGGAATATTATGAAGTTTTTGTTTTTGTATATTGTCCAAATAAACTTTTTTCTAAACAGCAACGCGAAGGGCAATCTTCGCTCTACAAAAATAGAGCGCGCTAGACTAGAGAACATGAACATGTAGGTTTACTATTCAATAGGTATAGATCCGCAAATCATGCGCATAAATGGTAATATTCAACCTCTACGTGGATAGTGAGGCTAAGTTTGACTGGTATGGCACGAGATGCTTGTTCTCTCGCGTCGCTAAATGACTGACTCATTTTGATGCATGTGCAATTGTTCGGTGAATCATTATCTCAAAGAACAGATGTCTCAGTCAAGGGACCGATCGGGCATCTCATAAAACTGGCATGAGTTGGTCGCGTTACTACGCTGCCGTATTATTTATTGCGGGAGCCTTCCATGGCTCTGTTAGATTGCGAAACGCATAGGTTCAGTGGAATTCCCGGCCATGCCGCGGTGGTCTAGTGGCTAAGGTACTCGGCCACTGACCCGTAGGTCGCGGGATTGAACCCCGGCTGCGGCGGCTGCATTTTCAATGGAGTCGAAAATGCTGTAGTGTGGTGTGCTCAGATTCGGGTGCATGTTAAAGAACCCGGGTGTTCGAAATTTCTCAAACCCTCCACTACGGCGTCTCTCATAATCATGTGGTGGTTTTAGAACTTTGAACCCCACATATCAATAAATCAATAGAATTTATACTACAACCTTTCATCATGCCCGTGTTCTCCATTTTGGGTCTTTCGGTTTCGGCTATTTGTAAACAATAATCACCAGTTATGCAAAGTTCATTCCCCATCCAACCTGCCTTCGTGCATATGCAGCGTCGGCGCTTTGTTCCTACGCGCCATGCTTTCCTCATTAAGAAGAATGATCGTCATACTTTTACCACTTCATGCAGGCATTCGGAAAAGAAAAACGTTATTTCGGAATCAACGAAAGGAGAGACTCTTTTGATTAGTTCTGAAAAATAAAAGGGATAGGCACGACCAAACATTGTCAGACATTCGATTGCACTCCAGTGTGCAGATGAGAGTGCGGGGCTTTGAGAAGTGGACCCCAACCAATGACCCACCTTTGTGGAGCGTTTTTTGTCTCGCAGTTACACGTAATCATTAGTAGGCAGCTTTAACTTGGCGTCCGCAGGAGCTCTGCGGACACAAGCTGCCATTGCAAATGGCTGTTAGCCTGCGTCTGTAGAAACGCTGCGGATGCCCGACTAGGGGTGAAGGGCAACTAAAGGGCAAGGCTTGTCTGGTGTCCGAACGTCTGTGTATACAAACCCAATAATAATAATAATAATAATAATAGCATTATATTGCCGCGCTCGAAACAGAACGAAGACGATGTGCGCGTCAAGAGTATCGTGAAAAGGGACACTGAGGAAGTCGACGTGCTTTTGTTTAAGTCTCTTGCTCTTGACTCCTGCATAAAAACACACGCCGTTGGTTCTCGGACTGAACGTCTCGGTGATCTGCTTACGCTGAACCGCGACACTGGTGCAGGTGCTGGGTAGGGAGGTGCTGGGTAGCCAGTGGCTCAAGTCACCTCCGACGAAACCAGCCCGTTTGCTACACCCTGTCCAGGTCCCGGCAACGCCATTTGACCAGATTGGAATGAACCTTTTGGGCCCACTTCCCACCTCTATAGTTGGTAACCGCTGGGTTATAGTGGCGACCGACTACCTTACACGCTACGCCGAGACAAAATCCATTCAGAGAGGCACAGCAGAAGAGGTGGCCCGGTTCTTCATAGAGAACATTGTGCTGAGACACGGTGCGCCATCGATCGTTATAACAGATCGTAAAACCGCATTCACGGCCGCGCTTTTGGATCATGTGTTGGTGCTCAGCGGTACTATACATCGTAAGTCGACAGCTTACCATCCACAAACCAACGAATGGACCGAGCGACTCAACGAAACTCTGGAAGACATGCTTTCAATGTATGTGGACATCGAACACAAAAACTGGGACGAGATTCTCCCTTACATAACGTTCGCATACAATACCGCGAAACAAGAAACCACACGGATGACTCCATTCAGCCTTGCTCACGGACGAGAAGTAAGGACGATGCTGGACGCGGTGCTGCCACACGAATGCGATGACAACGAAACGAGTGCTGACGCGTTTACTCAACGAGCAGAACAAGCCAGGCAGCTCGCACTTCTGCGAATATACCAACAGAAAGAGTACGACGCAGGTCGCTATAACCTACGTCATACACCTGTAACGTACGAAACCGGGGACGGGGTATGGGTGTGGCCGCCTGTACGAAGACGGGGACTATGCGAAAAAATTGGCAGCGTATCCACGGAGTGAGTGATGGAGAGTGGGGCGAAGCATTCGTCCGTCCATTCGTTCTTGCTTCCGTCCGTCCATGCGTCCGTCTGTGTGACCGTCCATGCGTCCATCCGCCCGTCCGTGCGTGCGTCTGTTCGTGCGTCCGTCCATGTGTTCGTCCATGCGTCCATCCGTCCATGCAGCCATCCGTGCGTCCGTCCGTGCATCTGTCTGTGTGTCCGTTCGTCCATCTATTCAACACTCCAAGTACCACCAACACGCATTTTTTCATCATATATTCCCCATATAGAAGCACCGCCATCCAGCGGACATTCCAAGGACTAAACGAGAGGTGGCACACGCACACTTTCTTACGGCTTGCGCTTCGGGTCTACTTCCCACCTTTAACCACCTCGAGTTCATGGTATATACTAGTTCACTGTATTCATGGCACTGCGGCCCAACGCTCGCTAAACCTTTCTAAAACCGAGGAGGTTACGCCCAGCAAGTATAACGTAGCAACCTTTTCCTGTCAGATAGTGCTCAATGTACATGCCAATGGCTGCTAATGGGAAATGAGAGACAGAAGAATTCGGCTTTTACTTTTTTACGGCTTGCGCTTCGTATCTACTTCCCACCTTTAACCACCTCGAGTTCATTCATGGTATATACTAGTTCATCAACTCCCCATTCCTGACCCTGATCCTCACTTCCTCCGCTTATGGCGACGTCATAAACGTTTGAAACGCGCTCTCCGCTCCCAGCCACACAACGTCCAACTTTCCTTCCGAATTGATGCTCTGCGGGCTGAAGTTATCGCTTACGGCACTTCTCTCGAGCACTATCGTTGGAACACGCGGTGTGACGGCCTTGACTCCGCACTGCACTCGCGCTCTACATGGTCTCTGTTTAGGTCTCTCTTAGGTACCAAGCCTGCCGTTGCTCCCACCCTAGCTAAAGCTCTCGCTCAAGGGACTCCATCTGATGTGTTTGAAAATTTAAAATCTCTATATCTTCCACCCCCCCTCACACCTTCCTACCCAGATTACTGTGGCGAAGCTAACCCAGACCTGGACCGCCCATTCACGCTCAGGGAGCTCGAAGCTGCCTTATCCACTCAATCTACCCGCTCGGCACCCGGTGAGGATGAGATAACATATACTACATTACGTAATCTCCCCGACAACGCGAAGGAACTTCTCTTACACACATTCAACGAAGCATGGAACAGCGGCTGTCTTCCAAGCTCTTGGACATCATCCCTAATTTGCATGATTCCGAAGCCGGGCAAACCTCCATCTCTCTCTAACCTTCGCCCTATCTCTTTGACGTCATGCGTTGGCAAGACTCTTGAGCGAATGGCCTTGACTCGACTGTCTGATTTTATTGAGGCGAAAGAGTTTTTCCCTCCTTCTCTTATTGGCTTCCGACGCCACGTTTGTGCGCAGGACATGTTCCTTGTTCTTCAGCATACTTTTCTTTCACCTTCTCGTAGTCAGATCCATGCGCTTGTAACCGTCGATGTACGGAAGGCATTCGATGGCGTGAGTCATGACCACATACTCGCTCAGCTCTCCTCCCTGTCATGTGGCTCCCGCATGTATTCTTACATCCGATCATTTCTTTCCAATCGAGTTGTTCGCTTCAGAGTCGATACTCATTTGTCTAACCCACACTCCCTCACCCGCGGCACTCCTCAAGGTGCCGTACTATCTCCTACTCTATTTAATATGGCTATGGCCCCCCTTGCCTCCCAACTGTCCCAAATACCTGACCTCCACCATATTTTTTATGCAGACGACATCACTCTCTGGTGTACGTCTGGATGTCCCGGCCACGTGCAGGATACTTTGCAACGTGGTCTGGACCTTATCGCTTCCTTTCTCGCTACTGCTGGCCTGTCCCCTGCACCGGAGAAATGTGAACTACTTTTGCTAAACCGGTCTGCGTACCAGCGCTCCCACAATACCCTCATCTCCCTACATCTTTCTAGCTCTCTCATCCCCACTGTTCAGCAATGCAAAGTTCTTGGCTTCCCTTTGCACGTGACGAAGAACGCGCAGGCCCTACATCACGCCGTGAGGACTTGCCACTAGGTGACCCACCTCCTGCGACGCGTTGTCACTCTGCAGTCGGGGCTCCACGAGGCTCATGCGTGCCGGGTTGCACATGCGCTTGCCCTTAACAAGTTCTTGTACTTTGTGCCATACGTTCATTTCACCGAAACGCAACTCAACACACTCGAAAGAGCTCTATTAGGCCTCTACAAGGCAGCTCTAAACCTCCCTCTCACTACCTCTACCACTAAGCTCTTTGCCACAGGCCTCTTCCATCCATTACGTTCTCTTATTTCTCTGCACCATGACTCTCAGATTTCCCGTCTTTCTCTCACTCGTCAAGGCCAATGGCTATTAGCCCAAGCCGGTATCCCTCACATTCCCGTTTCCGTTCCCACCTTGCCTTCTGCCACTAGCACCGCTGCTTCTAACCTTCGCATCCTTCCCCTCCCAACCAAATCCAATATGTCTCCCGTTCTTCACGCCGGCCGGCGTCATGCGGCAGCACAGCATCATTCTCCTCCTCTCTCTACACAGGGAGTTGCCTACACGGATGCCTCATACATGGCTCCTCGGGGCTCGTGTGGCTACGTTATCTACCATCCACACCTTTCGGTACCTGACACGCACACCAGCTGGCCATACTTACACCCGCCAAATGTACTTTCGCTCGAGGTCCTTTCCATGGTCCACGCCATGCAGTCATTTTCCTTCCTCCCTTCTCTCCCCGAGTACACGATTTACTGCGACTCTCACGCCGACATCCGTCACATACAGAACAACACGCTGCCCCCTGCTCTTCAACAGGAGGTCGAGCGAGCGGCCTCTGCTCTTCAACCCTCTACTGTCTTCCTCCGCTGGGTTCCTGGGCATTCAGGTATTAACGGCAATGAGCTAGCTCATCAGCTTGCCCGAGATATATTGCACCGGGCACCGTTCATTCCCTGGCCCACACCTTCGGAAGACAGTGAGAGCTCCGCGAATAACGATGGGCAGATCTTCTTGCGTCACACTATCAAGGAGGTATATCTCCAGCTCCGGCTCTACAAGCGTCTTTACCCTCCCCCTCATCCATCACTCACTGCGCTCGAGGCTCGAACTCTACGGCACATCCAAATGAACTGCCTGATAACCCCCTCTCGCCTTTTCTTTTATAAATATAGGTCTAACCCCTGCTGTCCTAATTGTCCCTCCCCATACGCTGACCTGTCACACTGCCTGTTTTACTGCCCAACTGCTCAGCAATCCAGCTATTACCCTTCCCCATCCCTTTCCATCACCTCCTGGCTCGACTGGATCGGCGCCGAAGGGGAAGAAGAACAGCGTCGACTGATCGCACAGGCGGTCGAAATGCTCAGCCTGTAAATTTGGCTCAATAAAAGTCTATTAATATTACTACTACTACTAGTTCATTGTATCCATGGCACTGCGGCTCAACGCTCGCTAAACCTTTCTAAAACTAAGGAGGTTACACACAGCGAGTATAACGTAGCAACCCTTTCTTGTCAGATAGCGCTCAATGTACATGCCAATTGCTGATAATGGGGATCGCAGCGTGCGCGTTAACTAATAGCCGAATACTCCTGTCTCTCATTCCCCATTAGCAGCCATTGGCATTTACATTGAGCGCTATTTTTTATTGTTCAACAACGCACAGAAGAAAACTCTCACCGGCACCACCTTGGAGGTCAAAATGTTATACTTGTTACACACTACAACGGCTACGAGGGACGAACGGGTGCCGCTATAAGGAGCTTCACCCCTAAAAGTTGCTCAGAAGATACTTCGGACATTATCGAGTGCTGCGATGACTAAGTGACGTTACCTATGAAGTCGTCCCGGATAGCCCAAACTGTACAAGGCGTCGCCAGCACCGACCTGAACTTGTCCACGTAGTGCACATTAAGCCATACGTCAGCGAGTGACTCTGTGAGGCACCATCGCTTGTACAAAGTGACTTTATGTGCAAGTCACTGACTCAGCTATAGCATATGGGCGATGCCCTTTTAATGGGAGGCAAATGCCGCGCTTGAAACAGAGGACGAAGGCGATGTGCGCGCCAACAGTCTCGAGAAAGTGGTCACTGAAGAAGACGACGTGCTTTTGTTTAGGTCTCTTGCTCTTGGCTCCTGCATAAAAACACACACCGTCGGTTCTCGGACTCAACGTCTCGGTGATCTGCTTACGCGTAACCGCCACAATATTATATGGGGTAAAGCTCCAGTAACGCCCAGTAATGTGATACACACAAAGGAAACTTTAGCAATATGCCATAATTTCAATGATAATTGCAACTGAACAGTATAAAACACCTACAAATACAAACCTTTCATTCTAGTCGGAGACTTCAACGTGGACATTACGGACCTTAGGACCTGGCTTTGACGTCGACTCCTAAGGTCAGTTTGTCGCTTTATGTAACTCCATTTATATTTAATGCGGCAATGATCGGATAACGTACGGTTATTCACCGATACGATAGCCGGGGCTTCCTCCACTCGTCTTGATTCCCTTCTGGGAGATGCGCGGATTTTTTTTGTTAATAGTCTCGCATGCTTTTTCTAGTCTTTGTAACACGCGCCCAGTATTTTTTCTATTTTCCTGCCATCCATTCATGATAATGTGCAGTGCTAGTGACGAGATTTCGAACAGGGAAACAGATGAAAGTCAGGTGAGAGCTATTGTTAAGGGGGAAAAAATAAATCGAAGCTTGCTTCAGCCATACCGAAAGCTATACAAACTGCGAAGCATCGATTCGCCCGTGTTTCTTGTCATTATTTTGTGCTTCTTATCTTCAACCGTTTTTTTTTGTGATCGTTTCTGGTGTTTATGTACACATTTCTGCTCTTTTCTGTTCTCTTCGTCTAATTATGTGATATTTCGCGTTATTTCCCGTTATTTTTTATAGTTTTTTTCTGCAGTTATCTATTTTTTGTTTTATGGTTTGCTTTCTACACACTGCTATTACATGAAAGTAATTCATGTAGTGGTCCAACAATGCTTCGCGGACGCATTTCCGTCTTGGATATGACGTTGGTGAAATGCAAACTAAGAGATGGAAAAGGGAAAAAAACACGCATCTCCACGAACTCAAAGATGACGAATGGGCGAAGCTACATCCTAAACACCATATTGTGTTGAAGTCGCCGACTAGTATAAATGATGGACAGATGGACTGACAGATGGATGGGCGGCCGAACGGACGGATAAACGGACAGGTGGACAGACGCACCGATGCACAGCTGGATGGCACAGGTGATCATATATCGGGCTGTCGTTTTATCGATATGCAGGTAAAGTCGTTTTCTTTACAAAAATTCTTTCGTTTTTTTGTGTGTAGGTATTGTTTCGGTTTCGGTAATCAATCACAAGTAATCGATTCTGCTGCACTATATAAAGAACCTTCTGTTCTTGACAAGGCGCAATAAAATGCTAATTGTTCGTTTCTGTTTGATTCATGGAAAAAAGAAACGCCGGACGTTACTATGGACGGTGGCGTGAGTGTTTCATACGTTCACTTTTCGCGGGATCAAATTGGACAGGTCGTGCCACCTGATGGGGCCCAGTTGAAGCATAACAGGTCTTTCATCTCGGAGCCAATGGCATGAAATTGATCAATGGCCGTTGTTGCTGCTGTGACTCCGCTGCTCTTGTTCTGCTGCTACTAGTGTCGGTGGTCGCGCAGTAAAGCCGGGTAACGTTGTGCACGGCAACAGTGACGTTACACGGTCGGCTTCTTGCGGCGGGTAATTTGAAGTGCGCTAACCCAATGCGGACCACTAAAACGGGATTTTATTTCAACATAAGCACTTCTTTTGCACAAAAGTAACACTACAAGATTTCTGAACCACTATTTCAACAATAAATGTTGACTTAATGGTGACCTTTTGTGTCCCTTTAAACTTGTGCATCCAGCGGTTTTTAGCGCCGAAGAAGAGTCACGAGGTTTCCCATACGGTCGGCAGACATTGGACAGTGAAGTGCGTTATTGGTGACCGCCGCTATCGGTCAATTGGTAGAGCGTCGGGCGAGTATTTCGAAATTCAAAGGTGAACATCCTCGACAGATATCTGCCCGGCTCGGTGAACTTTAATACTAATAACATGAATTCTCCGTCCAGAGAATTTATGTTATTAGTATTAATTTAAAGTTTGCATGTTTGGTCTCTTACCAGTGGCGAGTTGTTTCAGCCACTTTAATGTCTTCACATTTATATCACAATTACTGCAGTTCAGTTAGAGCACTAAAAATATTGTCCCTCATGCTATCCTTCGCTTCTTGTCTGTTGTTTTTCATCAAGCTTATGGCGTGCAGAGATTTGACTAGGTTTATTTCGGAACTGCAGGCGGTATAAACTTGAGACAGCTTCCCACTTTGACAGAGTCCCGTGTTGTGATTTTATCACTGCTTGAAACAATAAAATGTCATTATAATAGATGGATCGAAGCAACGGTGCACAGTGTCTTCGACGTAACTCTTCAATATCTCCGCACAACAGAAAGCCAGAAATCTCAATAGCACGGCCCAACATGGCCGAGGCGAGAGATGAAGAGTACACGACTCACGGGTCCCCTCAGGCACGCTGTGCCTTCCAAATGATATGAAATAACTCACTTAGATCAAAGATTTGCTAAAACTGTATCCTCTAATATATAGCTTCTGGGTGTAACCACACACTATACCCTTCTTACATCGAGGTGCGACGGTATATTACGTTGCACAGTACTTAGTGCGGCGTCCTACGTTGCTGCTCCCGCACGTTCTCAAAGCGCGACACACTGTAGGCGCCACGAAGACACGACATATCGGTGCACTGTGTGCACGTCGCAGTCTACGTCACAGCCACTCCACTGTCTACGTCACAGTCAATATCGCAGTTCATGTCAGAACTGGAGCTCAACGTCCAACTAGATCGAACTTTTTCTTTAACTGTTCATCGCTCTGTATAGCACCATTCGCGGTTGACACTGCATTGATGACTTCAGGTCTCCTACCACTGAAATGCGCATTGCAATAAGATTCAGACTTGAGGCGAGACAGTTGGGAATCTACAAGTACATGGGTCGCAGCTCGAGAGGCAACACACAAGTACTAGACGTCGCATGGCCGAAGGCGTTATCGTGGTATTTCATTTTCTGTGTTAACCCCAACAGTAAAGCAGTATTTTCAACGTAAATCTAAAAGTCATTATTGCCATGGTTATCGCTATATGCAATATGCAAAGCTCTTGTTTTTCTGTATTTTTAAGCTTCCGAAGTTAGGATATCCTTAATTTGCAGCTTCTTGATGTGACTATCAGATCCAAAAGGTGTCAGAAATCAGATGGTTGTGGCCAGAGCTTAAAGTAGGGGTGAACGCATTATCAGAATTTTCGATACGCACACACTTCTGTCCCAGTTATTTCGCGCATGCGCCCAGAAGTCTCGGAATAACTGTTTTTACTGCCCAGATTTCGAAATTACATGTCCTTACGGTGTTCACACCTTTCGGTAATCACGGAATGTAACATCGACTCGACATCACTGAACGATGACGTTCGTGTCTTCGTTAGACCCAACAAGAGAAACGATTTTCTCAGTCAATACATGGCTTAGTTCTACCACAACGTCAACCTTTTTGCAGTCTCGATGTCCAGCAGCCGCTCGATTTCACGAATTCCTTTCCTCCTGTACTAGGGTCACGTGTTCTCATACAGATTTCTCCGGGAGAACCTTGCGTGTGCCTAAGACTCTCTGCCTTGCGATGACGTGACCATCGAAGTTAGTACAGTTGGTGGTTATGTGTTGTTTACGTTGGGTCTTACGGGATAGCTGTATGTGACCTTCTGAATTAACGTTCTACGCGGAAAATTTTACATTCGGAACAAATTGCAGTCCTTCTAGTGAAGACGCTTAAGGTAGTACGAATGCGTCTACATTGACGAAAGTAGCATATTTGATCAAATCGAATCGCATTCTTTCGATTGTTGACGTGAGGTACAGTTTGGATCGGTTTATTACTCTAGAGACGGTAGCGCAGTCGGAACACATCGCTCTCAGCAATCATCGTGTCTGGTTCATACAATCGGTTTCCGGAGTCCCTGCTACACTTGGAGAACGTAGGACAGTTAGGACTCCTGGAAGCCAGATTCGTAGTGTGGGGGAATAACTAAATAGCTGCCACGCCTATTGATCTAACACATTGAACCCTTCGGTTTGCAGTCTACCAGTGATGTAACAGTCTGGTGATTGTATTCACTGCCCGCCCAGTTGCAGTAAAATACTTGTGATTTGGACCTGCTGGTCTCGCCACTCTGTCTCCTTTTGTGTCTGTCTTTCTTGCGCTGAATATCGTTTCTCCGGACGTCACACATATATTCCTCTTCACTGTGGACCTCATGTACGCAAACGGGACACTTGTACTTGATTAGACTGGAGGAATTTGATCTGCGGTGGACAACCACAGACCGAATTGGTCGACTTGACCAAGTTGGTCTAAGTTGGTCGACTTGATGCCACGGGAACATGAAGAGCGAAACCACGTTATGTCGCAGCGTGTGGACGTCACGCAAACTTCTTTTTCCCTTCGAACGGTGATTCTCCGGGCTGGAACAGTCCCCAGTCAGCCTTCGGCGCTCGACGTCGTGGTCAAGTCGAGAGCTGGACCGCAGCTCGTCGACCAGCGGATGCATCGCACGCAGGGCTGCGGCGGCTGGCGTCATGTGACGGAGGTCCCCGAGCGTCCCAGGCTGACGCTGGACGTGTGAGTCCTGCTCGTGCGAAACGTGGTTCCGCGTTGAGGCGCGCTGCGCTGGCGTAGGCAGCCGAACAGGGCGTCCCTGAAGGAGACTCTGAAGGAGCGCGACATGAACCCGTACACGAGCGGGTTGACGCAGCTGTTGAGGTAGGACAGCAGGTGGAAGCAGGTGCGCAGTGGCTTCAGGTAGGAGTAGTTGAGCGTCGCGACGCCGCCGAACGCCGTGAGCACGTTCAGGATCAGGATGGGCGCCCAGCAGAGCACGAAGAGGCAGACGACCAGGATGAGCATCTTGATCACCTGTGGGGGATATACAGAAGTTGGAGGAGAGTGTGGATAGTCATTTTTTTTCGCTTTTCACGTCAAATGAATCATTTCATTATATGAATAATGGTATTCTATGGTAGTTGCGCTGAGCGAAAGGCACTAAAGACTGACAGCAAAGGTAGCAGGGCAAGTAGCGCTTGTACTGTTCTCTTCACCGTTTATTCTTCGTGCCGTTCCTTCATCGCAACTATATTAGAATCTTGTACAAACTAGCACGTGTCGAAGTGTTGTATAGAGTAATGCTAGCTTTAAATTGGCTTACGCTTACTTACTCGCTCATGCCATTGTAATAGAAAGTTTAAAGGGCCGAAAGAAGCAAGATGGCATTGAAAAGTGATGAATGTTCCTCTATCAGAACAGAAACACCTTCTTGTTTCTCTTAACTTATTCCGGTAGCAGTGTGCACATTAATGCGCAATGATTATCCCGTACCATATGTGTTCTTGTGAAACTTCAGACTCGTTCACTCACTCACGCGATCACTCACTCACTCACTCACTCACTCACTCACTTACTCACTTACTCGTCTGCTACGTTGGCTCCCATTACTGCTTCTACTCTATTGTATCTAGGTAGCTTGTACAAGGCTAACATTTACTAGTTTACAGAAGTGGTAAGTACTCTCGCTGATGCAGCATCGAAAGTATGTGAACTTTCGCTCTTGATGCTGCTCAGTGAAGACATCGATTAATAAAAGACAACAAATATCTACGTTGACAGTTATGACCACCAAGACGACACGTTGTATTTATATTTTTATGTAATCCGGATAGGTGGCGATGAAGTGTACGCACCAAGCCATCCCCGTTAAAAAAAATGTTAATTCCACCACGACATACAAGAAAAACTTTTCAGCCCAAGCCATACCTGTATGCAATAGACGTTATAATTTTACAGCTTTTCGCTTGCGTATGGTGGCCGGAACGCGGAGGTACAGGTTCACTCGTGGTGCTCGTTTACCTGCTTCACGGTGTCTTCGTCGGCTCGCGACGGCTTTCCAAGGATCCTTTTGTTGCCGTTGGCCCCGAAGCAGTCGTTGGCTCCGGAAGTCTTCTCCAACATCTCCGTACAAGCCCTGCGCAAGGAAAGGCGACCACCCATAAGACGTCACTTTGTACCGACATGACCTGAATAACATAAAAATGCGCGTGACAGAATCCGATTTCCGGGAACACTTTGGCACGAGGTGCACAGAATGCCAAAGTATGTCAATTTTCATAAAGACTTTGCATTAATCCAGCGTGGTTTCCGCGACGAGCTCCATCAGTGCGCTGTGCTGCCGCAGCCAATCACGGAGGCCATGGATTGAAGTCGCTCATTGATTAACACTTCGTTATCTTCCGTAAAAGGAGGGACAAATGAAACCGTGGATATGTTTTAAAAAGTAAACAGACTTAAACATTCAAAGGGCTCCTGCAACACTTTATCAAGTAGCCATGGATTCACAAAAAGAACTTACTGCCTCACGAATTCACCGCCACAAGAATTTTTAGAATCCACCCAGTACGAGCGGATGACAAAGGTTTATTGGACGCTGCAATTGCATTTTCTCTTCCCTTGTCCCGACGAAAGCGCTGTGAG
Source organism: Rhipicephalus microplus (assembly GCF_043290135.1). Lineage (NCBI taxonomy): Eukaryota > Metazoa > Arthropoda > Arachnida > Ixodida > Ixodidae > Rhipicephalus > Rhipicephalus microplus. Next base: position 35,507,716 of record NC_134709.1, on the reverse strand, counting down.
CTAAGCAGGGAGAGACGGCACGAGGACAAAATACGTCACGCGTGCCTCGTGACCTTGAGCACTTTTTTTCCTCTTCGAATACGCGGCTGTAACGCGGCTTTTAAGTCGATCGCGCGCGCCCACTGGGACAAGTCGCGGCCTCTCGCGGTGGCCTGAGTAGTGACCAAGCACGCCATGCTCAAATCAATCAATGGCTGATCAAATGGCTATAATGGGTGACTTTTGAGCTTGTATCGTCATTTGTCGAAGAAAGAGAAGACAATTTTTAGCTGACTTTCACAATTTATGGTGAATTTTAAGCCGAGTGTTGTGCTATTCGTCTCGCGTGTTCTCGGGAGACTCGACTACTGATCAGCAGCGTTTTCTGACCATGCTTAAACAATTTTGGCGGGCCCCTTTGACGTGACCCAGGTCCCTGTGAGTATTCATCTTCGACGATATTTATGTTACTCATCTTCTAAATACACGGACTAATAAACTTGTATGTTACTCATCTTCTAAATACACGGACTAATAAACTTGTGTGTCTAGAAAAAAGTATTAACGATTCAGAGTACATTGTATTCTATTATGGGAGGGCATAATGCCGTACCGTGAGCCTCACAAGAGAGGTCGCTAAAGTAGGAGAGGTAAAAATCAGCTTGCGGGTGAAGGCATCATTCCATTAACCATCGGAAAGCCTTCGAACGCGTTCAACCCTTGAGGCACGTGTTTTCGTCGGCTGTCTATTAACAGATCAAAACAACGTAATTTGGTGCCAGGGGTCTGGGAGATCAAATTAAAAACACGAGGAATTTTGGAATAAATTAGCGTATATTACAGCTAGTTATTCTAATAACAGCGGTGGTAATTATATAGGTATTGTGCAATCAGTGATGCGACATGTCTTCGTAAAATAAATTCAATGACACACTCAAATTAGGTGCGATAGTTATCTGCGAGCAACGAGCATTCCGAAAATGGTAAAAAGATACTTCGAAATTATTTCCGAAACGGCCCACTACGTCCAACGACTCGTTAAACGTGGCGAATCCTTTACCAAAGGGATCACGCGCAGCAAGATACTTCAACCAGAAGCGACGTAAAGGAACGGCAGGCAGTAAAAACGCCTGATTTGCCATTAGCTCAGAATTCATGGCCTCTTTGTGGCCAATACGGCACGGAAATGGGAAACGTATGCTGCGTCTCAATTTCTCGAAATGGGGACTTCGTTTCGCAGAGTGTTAAGGCGGAGAGGTTAAAACTGCCCTTCTGAGTTCTTCCAGTTTCGTCTAACTACAGGGGGCTGCAGTAGTTGCGTTTCTCTCTTTCCTCAAGCACTCTCTCTCGCTCTCTCTCTCGTCTAATTCCCGACTGTACGAGCCAGACGCATCTCCTAAACTTGGATTTGCTTGCAGGAATTCAAGTTGGCCCGCCGACTGGTTCGCTCTCCGCGGTCTCCTGACGCCGTGCAGCTCTCGCATTGTGGCGCCCCGCCCTTGAACTGCTTCGACCGGATCCCCACTTTTCCTATCTCCTTCTTTTTTCCGTCGCTTGCCTGTCTCTTTCTTCACCTATTTTCCTTCTATTCTTTTTATCCCTCCTTCCCCCCACCCCTATAAGGCACTGCGCCGTGTCGCCTGAAGGCAGACAGAAATTAGGTGCCTTTTTCTCTCTTCCTTACAACCACTACCACCACCACCTAAACTTGCAGTTTTGCCGCGACGACCCGTGATAGCGGGGGATAGGGAAGTGTACTCACAAGCCAGACGTGAGATGCGCCCGCTCCCGAACCACCATCCAGAGCTGGACGCAGATCTTGGCGTAGGCGTAGCCCATGACCAGGGTGGGTATGCACAGCACCAGGATGAGCATGTAGATCTCGAAGGAGCGCCAGGCTCCGGGACTGGCCTCGTCGCGCATGCACCAGTAGGCGCGGCGACGAAGGCCCATCTCCACGTGAACCTATACGTCACCGGAAGATAATTGATTGATTGATTTGTGGGGTTTAACGTCCCAAAACCACCATATGATTATGAGAGACGCCATAGTGGAGGGCTCCGGAAATTTCGACCACCTGGGGTTCTTTAACGTGCACCCAAATCTGAGCACACGGGCCTACAGCATTTCCGCCTCCATCGGAAATGCAGCCGCCGCAACCGCGATTCGAACCCGCGACCTGCGGGTCAGCAGCCGAGTACCTTAGCCACTAGACCAATGCGGCGGGGCGTCACCGGAAGATAAAGACATGTGCACACGTACAGAAAGTTATGAAAGTGGCACCGGCAAGATTTCAATAACGGCAGGTGTTTTCTACCCTTAGAAGGCAGTTGCGGTGAAGAGGCCGCACTGTGTTTTCCCGTGTTTCGGATATACGTATTTACGTAAATAAAGTGTAACTTCAGCATTTTAATGGACGTTTACTAATACTAGAGTTTTCAAGGGGGAACTCGACTAACTTAGTAATTACTACTGCATATATTCATCAGTGCTCCATCGTGCTACGTTGCGGTATACATATAGTTTCAACACACAATCACTTGAACTGTAACTGTTTTTTTTTTGTTTTTGTTTTTACGCCACAAGCCAGGCAGCAATTTTTGCACATACGTGGATATACTCGGCTGAACAAACTTGCGGCGAAGTTTTTAATTTATTAAACTGGAGTTTATTTGGCCTAGAAATTAATTTGATATGCGGCGTGCCTTCAAACGGATTCGTATATCCAATGAATAAAATAACGTGAACGTCAAAAGTTTTTGGAAAATTTGTCGCCATTATTTGGATTGAGCCGACTGCGACAAGGCGTTGACTATATTATATGCGCTAAATCCGACGCAAGGCAGATGACACAAGGGACGTGTGGATTACAACCTATTAATCGATAAATTTAACTGAATTGAGTGTGCGAAGATGCACAAATCGATAAATACATTAGCAGTGTCTCAATCCTCATCGTCCAGCTACTTGAAATTCATACTTTAAAAAAATTAGAGACTTTACATATACAAAATAGCTATTCTAACACAAATTTTTGTGTTTATGCAGGAAACTGACAAAGTATTAAAATTACATTTTTTAAACATTATTGCGAGTCTTTGTAATAGTGTTTCAGTTTAACAGGAATATGTTTAAAAAGTTATGGAGGTTCACATCTACTAAAGATCAATTCGAGATGATTATTTTGTTTATACATGAAGCTGACAACTTAGAGGAGGTATATTTAAGCCTGACTACTAGTTTTTGTAATAGTGTTCCAAGCTAACAGAGCGAGAGAAACAATATAAAAACGGCAAGGAGGTCAACTAATACACGTCCAGTTTGCTACCCTACACATGTAATGCACATGTGTACACATGTCGTTGTGTAACAATTTTTGATGTGTCTGTGCATGTTTTGTACCGTCGTGATGTTCTGTTGGATTGGAATTGATCTTCACTGTTCTTCAGAATAAATTTCTCTAAACACACGTAAGGAAAGGGAAATAAGAGAGTAAAAAAGAGAAAGACGTTTTTTTTTCGAACAGGAAGTCTGTTCTACAATGTCTAAGCAACACTAGAAAGGCAACTTTCGCATTGTACTTTTTTTTTGCAAGTCTCTTTGAGATTTTACCGGATTCTTCTTTAATTGAACGTATATGAGGAGAGTTTTGTGAATGCATGGTGCCGGCTACTCCTCTGGTCTTACACAATAGTGGGCCGCAAATTAGAAAACAAACACAAAGCTACACAAAGGCACTTCACATAACACTTTTTCTCTTGAGTGTTGCCTAATTCGTCGCCTCATTATTGATTGATTGATTGATTGATTGACTTGTACGTGCAACTACGCTTCTACGAGGCGTGCCGTACCAGCCATACCTGAACAAAGATGATGGGTAGCGCGCTTAAAAATGCGGCCAGCCAGATGAACATGATGACTCGACGAGCTTGGCTGAAGGTGCAGAGGTAGCGAGAGCGAACAGGATGGATCACCGCGTAGTATCTGGGGAGGAACGAGCAATGTGTCGTTAAGCCCAGCATGTGAAGAAGCGCACGAGACAGGACATCACTTCTTTAGATCAAGAGCTTTGATCTATGCGAAAGCGCACGATAAATGTTCGTTCTTGCAATGCATCTGTTTAGGAAGCAAAAAAAAAAAAAAACGAGAACAGTTTGTGTTGGTAGGCTTACTTTTTCTTTATTCTATTAAATGCGCTTGTTGAGCACGATATGCTTTTTTTCATTGTTTAACGGAGATTAAACCTTCCTTATCAACTTCGCGACGACCACAACCTAGTGTGATGTTTGCGAGAGAGCGTTTAAACTGAATGTCGTAAACTCTGCAGGTTTAATCATTTTCACTCATTCTCTGCAAGTGGCGTCTCACATATTGAGTCTCCCATGTATACGTGTGTCCCTTGACGTTCTTGCGGCTCCTCAAATTTAATACGGCACTTGATGTACACGAAAGCATACACTTAAAATTTTTTGTGGCCGCTACTTAGGATTAACTGTCGCTTGTGGCGTGAATTTGGACGACACCTATTAAATTATTCTCTTCAAGATTTTTCATTAATGAAAAAAAAAAGCCTTACATGCATCATAAAACGCGAAAATTGACCGTTGGTGGTGTCGGCCTAAGCTCGAGTGACGTCGTCGTGCACGACCTCACATACTACTGAATGACGTCACAATGAGTCACATCACTGGCATCGCAGTGTGAGGTGATCACATGAAAGCGCCGCTTCGTAAAAAGTTGACCGAACCCCGTGGGGTGCAAAAAAAGTTGAAGGACACTTTATAAATTCCAAAGTGTGTTCGGCAGAAGCCTGTGGCCAATTGACGAACTATGCCATGTCCTTTTTTTTTTCGCTTTTTTTACGCTCTCTCAGAAATTTTGTGATTGCTGAGAGAGTGTGAGGGGGAGATGCCAGAGCTAGCACCGTTACAATGCACGGACGGAGGTCAGACGCGAGTATGCGACATTAAAGGCTTTGACCTTAATCCAATGCCTGCGTTACTGGAGTCACTGAAATGGCACGCTAGGTGCAGAAAGCTTTCCGGCAAATCAATAGAATCGCCTAAGAAGAAGAAGAAGAAGAAGAAGAAGAAGAAGAAGAAGAAGAAGAAGAAGAAGAAGAAGAAGAAGAAGAAGAAGAAGAAGAAGAAGAAGAAGAAGAAGAAGAAGAAGAAGAAGAAGAAGAAGAAGAAGAAGAAGAAGAAGAAGAAGAAGAAGAAGAAGAAGAAGAAGAAGAAGAAGAAGAAGAAGAAGAAGAAGAAGAAGAAGAAGAAGAAGAAGAAGAAGAAGAAGAAGAAGAAGAAGAAGAAGAAGAAGAAGAAGAAGAAGAAGAAGAAGAAGAAGAAGAAGAAGAAGAAGAAGAAGAAGAAGAAGAAGAAGAAGAAGAAGAAGAAGAAGAAGAAGAAGAAGAAGAAGAAGAAGAAGAAGAAGAAGAAGAAGAAGAAGAAGAAGAAGAAGAAGAAGAAGAAGAAGAAGAAGAAGAAGAAGAAGAAGAAGAAGAAGAAGAAGAAGAAGAAGAAGAAGAAGAAGAAGAAGAAGAAGAAGAAGAAGAATTATTTTGCCTTCGAGTCATGTTAGTCGAATGCATAAAGAAACACGTGAGTCTATAAGTAGCAACCACACTCGCCTCTCGATGCTGAGGAAGGTGAGGTTGAGCACCGAGCAGATCATGGAGACGTGCTGGACGTAGAGGAGCAGCTTGCAGCCCACCTCACCCAGCGTCCAGGTGTACGAGAAGAGCTGGCCGAACTTGACGGGAACGCAGAGCAGCACGATGAGCAGGTCGGCCGAGGCGAGCGACGCGAGAAACAGGTTCGAGATGGAGCGCATGCGCGGGAACCGGGCCACCGTGTACACGATGAGCAGGTTGCCCACCAGCCCCAGCAGCAGGGTGGCCCCGTACACGGCCGCCGTGGGCACCAGGTCGGCCAGGTCGAAGCGCCACGCCGACTCCTCGTAGTCGTAGTCCTCGGGAACGTCCTCGTCGTCGATGGCCGAGGTGGCGACGCTCGACGAAGAGTTAGGCTCGTGACCGGGAGGCATTAGTAACGGCTTGTATCGAAGTGTAGAATGTAGGACGAATTCACGGACGATTATTGCACTGTTTGCCGCGCTACATCAATATACGTTTTCCTGTTTATAGTGCGAAACAGCGATGGTCGGAATGCGTTATGCATCATCGGGCCCTTGACAATTGGTCTTGATCATTGGCCTTTTGACGTGGGACTTTTTTCTGGAGGTCTAGTTGGTAAAATCGGAGCCACAAATCTTTTATGGTCTTTGAGACGCGAGTGTGGTGGATGCTTTGGATCGAGTTACGGAGCTTAGAGTCCTTGAACCGTAGATCGGTGTGCGAGTTTCTTTTAGAAAGCCTACATCGTAAAAACTAGTTCAGCAAAATTTTGCAGTTGTCGCCTGATGAGTGCGGCAGGTTGTCCGGAACTAGCTGCGAAGGGTTCAACGCTTGATTGGCAGACATAATGATGATGGCCCGATAAGATTCGTAAGGTCCATTTGATATAATTTAGACTGAATTGTGCCTGGCATGCCGGAAGGCTGTTGGTTGAAGCGGACAAAAAAGTTGTACTGGTGTCAGGCGCAGCCGCCAGAGCAGTTATACGAGTATACTTTGGAAGGATAGACAGTAGGTGCAAATAGGATTACGCCTTTTTTTTTTTTTTTTTGCTGGAGTAAAGTGAAATTGCTCAATATAGACTATTTGGCTGGACAAAGTCGCCGAACAGTTGCTTGGTATTCTTGGCCGACCAGAACCTCTTATTACTCTACGGAAGCATACATGACCAAATATAGCGATGAAATAGCGCTGCACATGAACTTAGAGTGGTTACTAGTGTCCGGAAGGCTAGGCTTTCATGTTGTAATTCGATGTTGTTGGCATCATCTTGGCGAGCAGAAAACCTGCGAGGAGAAAGAAGTGGTGAAGTGATCATGACTCTGCATACCGGCCAAAATAAATTTGTAACTAAGTCTTGGTAATTTCACTAGAACGCATGTCACACCTTCACATTGGAGCGTATGACGTGGTACAGCTGCGCATTTAACCACAGAAACATTCAGCGATCGCGACGCTCAGCGCCCCATAATGGATACTTCATTTAGTTTTTGTTACATGCTTGTGCTTGCTTCAGTTAGTGTGAAGAAGCGTGAAAAGCTGGGGTAACGTGAAAACGTACAAAACCATCGGCGTAATCAGGAACGAAAGCAAACTATTCGAAGAAGTGCAGGGGCGAGAGATCATCGTGTACCCGCTCACCGAATGAAATAGCCATCGATTCAGCTTATCATGAAGGCGAACCAAAAACGCGGTTAAGCAACGAAAGCAAACTTGTTAAGTCCTTTCTCTACCGAGAAAACGGGGGCAAGCCAGACTTGACGCAGAACGCGCGAAACCCCTTCGCGCCTTTTCCTTCTCCGACCGAAGCGATACCGCTCTGATTGGTTGCGGGCATGGCGTGGGGGCGCGCCTCCACAATTGTGATCCTGCCTAATAACTCGCGTTACGGCGCCGGCGTTCTGTAGAGCAAGAACAATAAGGGCTACAATAGAATGAAACTGAGTAAGCTGAAGTAACTAGCAACCTTGATAAACCTTACAAGCATTCGGTTGCATTGTATTTATAAAGTGTGGCTGTACGTGCTATGCGATTATCAGTATTTATATCGTAACGATCACCCAGCACCTGGAGTAACGGGTGAAAAGCCGGGCTAACATCTCCAGCTATTCATTAAAACATCTCTTTCTCTCTCTTAAGGAAACTGTGACCAGCTACAACAATCGTCGTCTTATAGTGCGCGCACTCAGGCGTTCTATTTAGACTCACATCATGTAAATCTACGCATCTCCATGAAGTTAACCACGGGTAGGGGGCGCAGATAGTACCGAATGTTAATTAGTGTCTACGCCGAAGTAGCAGACTATAGTATTAAGGGCTTGTGTGCTTGTAGGCGTTTTATGTTGTTCTGGTCACAAATATGACTTACGTTAGTCTATTCTTAAATCTTTTTTTGTGTGTGTCTCTATCTCTTGACTATATATATATATATATATATATATATATATATATATATATATATATATATATATATATATATATATATATATATATATATATATATATATATATATATATATATATAACCGTACGCACGAGTGCCGAACTACTGATATGTCCCGCCCATAAGGTTGTCCACCCTTCATAAAAGGAGTACACGCCACAGAGTTTCTTCAATATACACTAGAGGGGACTGTGGCGCTAGTGTCTATGGGAGCTGCAACGCAAGGCGCTTCAGCGAGCATAGGAATTATAGTTATAACGTGGATTCACCTAGCCTTCGTACTTACGTTCGTTCTGGCTTCGCGTCGCACGAAGCTGCTTTGTCACGAAACAACAATCGGCAAATGTTCGGCAGTTACACATATCTTATGCCTTTGAAAAAACGGTTTGTTCTTTCCTTCGAAACAACACCAAAACGCAGCAATAAACGAAGCCGAGGGTGTGACTCGCCGCCCGCAAGGATGAAGACTAGGCAAATACACCCACAGTTCCCACGATCGCTGAACGATCATAGTGCAAGTGTCCCCTCTGGTTAATTTGAGGAAACTCTATGGTACATGTTGCGTCGACGTGTGAGTGTTATTCGTGAGCGCACACTGTGTCATCATTCCGGAGTCTTAAAGAGAATCGCAGGAGGCTTGCCCATGACGTCACTGAAACCATCATGCCGTGTACCCACAGGAAGATACGTTAGGTTTGTGACGTTACGTGAATGTTATGAGTACACCGTACGCAGTTTCTACTTCTTTGCAGACTAGTTGGCCCATACTTGAAAACTGGACTTGCTGCACAAGCCGAAGGAAAACGAGAGGGGAGACAGCAAAGAGCGCAGTGTCCTGTTCTGCGCTCTTTCATGTCTCCGTTCTCATTTTCCTTCTGCTTGCCAGCAAGTCGAGTTTCACGCAGGTTCTGTCGCTATTGAAAATCAACATTCCGGTCACGTCTTTGTCTCATTGAAATCATAGAGTTTCTTAATATACACTAGAGGGAACTCTGGCGCTAGTGTCTAAGGGAGCTGCAACACACGGTGCTTCAGCGAGCATGGGAATGATGGGCAGTACACACATTTGTCTAATTTTCGTACTACTTCTGGCCTGCTTCTGGCTCCGTGTGTGTTCGTGTGGCTGGGAGCTGTTTTTAGAGGGCACTCTGGGAGCCAGAGTGCCCTCTAATTTGTGGAAAATCTATGATTGAAATAGGCTAACTTCAACAGTGAGTATGCTGCGTTGACGTCAGTGTAACCGCCATGCTATAGTTCTAGTGCTTAAGAAGCTGCTTCTGTACGTCACATGCAGGCTACTGGTATAATATAGCAGACTTCGCATTTGCGATCGAACCACGTCGTGCTTTTTCATATAACTAGTTTTCTATATTGACCCGCCGTGGTGGTCCAGTGGTAGGCGGATGGAGGGGACTGAGCTGCTCACCAGAAGGTCGTGGGATCGAATCCAGGCCGTGGCGGCAAAATGTTAGAGTCCCGTGTGCTTATATTGAGGCGCAAGTTAAAGAATCTCTGGTGGTAAAAATTTTCGGAGCCCTCCACTACGGCGTCCTTCACAATCACGTGGTGGTTTCGGATCGCAAAACCCAGAATATTGTATGTTTTGTGATATAACGGCTAAGGTGCTCGGCTGCTGGCCCAGAGGTCGCGGATTTGATCCCGGCTGTAGCGGTTGCATCTCGACGGAGGCGAGATGCAAAAGGCCAGTGTGCCATGCGTTGTCAGTGCGCGTGAACACCAGATGGTGAAACTTTCCGAGCCGAAATATACATATCACAGCATTGCGAGGTAAAAAAATTCCGCCATATCCACGAAGTGAATGATGATGAGTGGGCGAAGCTCCGGAGGTAAACCTGGTAAACCATGAATCCTCTGTACATTTTGCCCACTCGATTTTATTACATCGCTCCCCCTAGCGTACGTCGCCGCACTAAATCGAACGATTGCCTTCAACCAATGACACGCGCCATATGTGACATCATTCTTATTTTATAAGATCTCGCGTCTTTCATCAACGTCAAGTACCGCTTTCTAGTTTATAACATCTTGCATCTTTTCATCATCAGCTACAAGTACCACCATCTAGTAAACACTACAAGAACTAAACGAGAGGTGGCTACATACAGGAGACGGTACGCCATCTAGTGAACACTGCAAGAACTAAACTAGAGGTGGCTACATACAGGGGACGGTACCGCCATCTAGTGAACACTGCAAGAACTAAACTAGAGGTGGCTACATACAGGCTACAGGGGACGCACAGCCCACGCCCTAAGGAGCTTCGCCCCTAAAACACCTGCATGGTAATATTAGTTTTGTATAAGTATTACTATCAAACAATGATTTTCTGTGTACGACATAACTTTCTCGCGGGATTATTTAACGGGGCTTGATCGGACGAGGATTGTCAATGACGTCATTCATCCGAGTTGTTGCTCGTTTAACGCCTGAGCGCGCGCTTCTTCGGTCGTGTGATTAAACCGGACGTTTATCGCGGAGTCTCGCGTAATAACAGTCAACGTGTGAGGCTACGTTCTCGTCACAATTTGATTATTCACACATCCTATGGTATCGTTTGCGCTGCCCATTATATCAACGCTGGTACAGAAGAAGCAAAAAACAACAACAAATTTTCTTGCGCGACAAAATCTCGCTGCTGCATGTCGAGCTACGCCGAACGCTCTAGAACGTGGTAACGAGGTACGACGGTGAATGTTATTTAGAAGAGCCCCATTATATTTGCCGCCTTGAACGAACGTAGGCTGTGCCGTGACAACCTTTTTCTTCGGTGGTTTTCATTTCATTTCATTTCATTTATTCAACCTTAAGGGCCCGAAGGCATTACATAAGGGGGGGGGGGGGGGGTCGTGCATCCAGGTTGTAAGTTCCTATGCAATGTAACAATATGGGGGTACACACTGATTACAATGAATGAGAAAATAAACAACACAAGCGGAAATAACACGCATCACAAAAAATAAAAAAATATAATAGGCAATAAATAAATTCTGGGAGTACAGTAAAACAACTATAAACGCAAGAGTTAATGTGCTGTTAGGACATTGTATTTGGGTTTTGGAAAAGAGTTAGTTTTTCGCGAAATGTTGAGCGGTTCTGCGAGAAACAATATTATCTGGCAGGGCATTACAGAGTGTTACGGCATGGGGGGATAATGAGCTGCTCATCGCCGTCCTCCGGCATTTTATGGTCATCAGAGGGTGCGTATGGGACAGGCGAGCCTTCTTTACGCTTTGGCCACGTATCTGAGCGGGCGTGCAATAATCGCTTAGTATTCGCAATAGAGTGCGGAGGCACAAAGTATAAGCCGTGATTGAAACGTCGGTGAAAGCGAAACCGCCTTGATCTCGTGGTTGAGATAACGCCGGACGAGATAACGATTCTGTGTCACTATACCAAAAAAAATGAATTGATGCAGCTTTGCATTTTCCTGCAGACGTGGAGCGGCGGCTTAACAGAATGGCAAAAGTACCAAAATTTTCCGAGGTATACAGCATTTGAGATAAGTATCGGCGTTCCAAGAAAGGGAATTCGAAGTGCCTGGCTGCTTTTATATCACTTTGAAGAGTTCGTACAACGGATGACCAGACGTTGTCCTGTACACCGAATGCAGTAAAAGTAACTCCCAGTATTACAATGTTAGGAGACCACTGTAAAGGCGACATGATGCTGATACGACCGCTGGGGTTGCCAATAAATAAAATTGGCAGCATATACACGGTGTGAATGATGTAGAGTGGGGGCGTAGCATTAGTCCGTCCATTCGTTCTTGCTTCCGTCCGTCCATGCGTCCGTCTGTGTGACCGTCCATGCGTCCATCCGCCCGTCCACGCGTGCGTCTGTTCGTGCGTCCGTCCCTGCATTCGTCCATGCATCCGCCCTGCGTCCGTTCATGCGTTCATCCATGCATCCGTCTGTGTGTCCGTTCGTCCATCTATTCAACACTCCAAGTACCACCGTCTTGCATCTTTTCATCATATATCTCCCATATAGAAGCACCGCCATCCAGCGGACATTGCAAGGACTAAACGAGAGGTGGCACACGCACACTTTCTTACGGCTTGCGCTTCGGGTCTACTTCCCACCTTTATTTGGTTTGTTTTTTCCTTCTCTTCCCTGTTCATAATTTGATACAGAAGCGAGTATGTAATGCGACTGATGACGAAGCTTTTGACCAATTTTAGGGTATCTTGTTCTCTCATGCCTTTATGGTTGTTTGTTATTCGCGAGATCATGCGCGAGATCTGCTGTACTGATGTTTTGAGTTGATTTATTGTGTGTGCAGACATCTCTTATTAGCTTGAAGCCACATTCCTAGTATTCGTACGGTATCTTTCTCCGGAATGACGTTTCCGTCGAGCTTGACTTCCAGCTTTAGATTCGGGTCGATCCTCCGTGCTTTTCTCTTCGTGAAGCGAATGAGCTCTGACTTTTCGGCTGAGCACCGAAGACCCCGTGTCCTTGCGTACTCTTCTATGGTGTTAGCTGCCCGTTGTAACCTATCTTCTTTCTCTGCTAGGCTGCCTGTGGTTGTCCATACCGTAATATCGTCTGCATATATCGCATGTTGTAGACCGGCAATATCTTTGAGTTTTCCTGCAAGGCCTGTCATGGCGACATTGAAAAGTGTCGGTGAAATGACCACTCCTTGGGGTGTTCCTTTGTTTGGAGGTTTAATGATGTCGGATTCGTAATCTCCCAGCTTGATTGTTGCAGTCCTGTGACTAAGAAAACTTTTGACGTAGTCGAACATTCGTTCTCCACAGTTAGCTTCCTCCAGACCCTCTAGTATTGCTTTGTGACTGATGTTATCAAAGGCTCCCTTCATGTCAACTGCCATAACGACGTTTTCTCCGAGCTTAGAGATATCCATTTATACTTGTTCTTTTAAAAGTAGTAGAACATCTTGCGTAAAAAGGTGTGGACGAAAGCCAAACATAGTTTTGGGCATGAGGTTGTTGTTCTCTAGATGGTTGAGAAGCCTGGTGTTCACCAGTTTTTCAAAGATTTTTCCTAAGCAGGACGTGAGCGAGATAGGTCTCATGTTCTCAATAGCAAGTTTTTTTTCCTGGTTTAGGCACCATGACCACAATCGCATGTTTCCATTCTGGTGGGACAGTTTCAGTGAGCCAATGTTTGTTTATGTATTTAGTGAGAGCTTCAATGGCTTTGTCATTTAGGTTCCTGATCATACCATTGGTGATTTTATCTGCACCCGCGGCTGTGTTCTTCTTGTTACTAAATATGGCTGCTCTTATCTCAGCGTCCTTAAAAGGCTTGTCTAAATCAGGTTGCGGTGATCCTTTATACCTTCCTTAATATGAAGGTGTCGCTCCGTCTTCCCCAAAGCATTTTTTATGCATGGCTTGAATGAAGTCCTCTTTTGTACCACGGTATAAGTGCAGCAATCTTTCAACGGCATTACTGTTTTCATTTTTTGTCTTCGTGGGGTCTATCATGGCTTTCAGTATGTTCCATGTTTTGGCCGTACTCAGCGTTTCATTGAGTGAATCACAGAAATTGGCTCAATTAGTTGCACCTAGTTGATTGGCGCATTCCTCTGCGCGCTGGGTGATATCTTTGATTCTTTCTTTCAATTCATGGTTACGTTTCTGTCTTTTCCATCTTTTCGCTAGGCTTCTCCTTGCTTCCCAAAGATGTAGTAGGTGTGAGTCGACCTCAGGGGCATTGCTTGATCGCGTAATTTCTTTACTGTACCTTTCTTTTTGACGCCTTATTTCGTCACACCAATCACTAAAGTTTGTTATATCTGAGGCAGTCAACCTTTGTTTCAGTGATTTTCTGAACGCATGCCAATTAGTTATTTCAGCAGTGCCAATTTTTTACGTATCTGATCTGCGTGTATAGTGATGCATAATATGTAATGATCACTGCCTAGATTTTCTAGAGTGTTGTGCCATTCCACCTCTTGACAATTTCTGCACATAGTTAGACCCAGTGTCGTGTCTCTGGAGTTACTGTTTTCTGGAGTTCAAGCCTGTCTGGATTACGTATATAATAAAGTTTTCTACTACTACTACTTCCCACCTTTAACCACCTCGAGTTCATGGTGTATACTAGTTCACTGTATTCATAGCACTGCGGCCCAACGTTCGCTAAACCTTTCTAAAACCAAGGAGGTTACGCCCAGCGGGTATAACTCTTCGGAATCACATATCGCCACGTCGACACTGTTTAATTAACTTCGAAGATTGCGTAAAAGCATTTCCTCTGTTCAATGCCACAGAACCACTGCAGTGGTACTGGTTTTGTATAGGAATTATATTTTTGTCATTCCTTACAGTTAGCGCGGAAAATCAATTAAATGAAAAGAAAGTAACATTTCACTGCAGTTGGTGCGCGTCTTTTAATTGAATAACTACATTGTATAACCACACGACGTACATGCATTTATGAGGCTTTACAATCGAGAAACGACATACGGTGTCTTTTAATGACGTCTTCCTTGAAACTCTCTTTCGCGCCTTTCGATATCGGCGCGCTTTATCGATGCTTTATTAGCGCTTATGGTACCGGCAATCATTATTGCGGGACTTTGTACTGCCTGACCTATGGAAGATTTGATTATTAGAGGCGCCGTAGTGGGAGGGCTGAGGCAGTCTCGACCACCTTGTGTTTTTTTTTTAACGTGAACTGACATCACACACTACAAGGGCCTCCACTGCGTCACTGCCATCGTGATGCGACCGCCGTGGCTGGAACAACAACAACAACAACAACAACAACAACAACAACAACAACAACAACAACAACAACAACAACAACTACTACTACTACTACTACTACTACTACTACTACTACTACTACTAAAAAAATGAAGGAATGATGACAACACCAGGGAAGAACAAGCATAATCGCAGAGTAAAGCACCACGAGGTAGGCGCTCGAGCTCCTCCATCTTCCTCGTCCTGTCGCTATCTCGAATCTTCCACCTGCCCGTTTGGTTCGTCCAATAAACCTCTTTACATTTGGTGGAGGTGATGGGTACCGATCCCACTACTACTACTACTACTACTACTACTACTACTACTACTACTAGTACTACTAGTACTACTACTACTACTACTACTGCTACTGTATTATTATTATTATTATTATTATTATTATTATTATTATTATTATTATTATTATTATTATTATTATTATTATTATTATTATTATTATTATTATTATTATTATTATTATTATTATTTCGCACAATGTAGCCACTCCGCCAAAGTTTAGGCTCTTGCTGAATGCCCAGCCGTCTTGAACAGGTGCGTTCATACTGGTGAACAATGTCGATCAAGAAGCAAACATTACGCTTATCTGAAGCGCCACAGCAATACGTTAGTATTAGGTGGTGCGTTTTTTTTTTTGCTAGAAAATGCATGGATACGTAATTCTAAAAACCCTATTCTTTCTTAGGCTGCGCTGAAAATGCGACGCAATGCACGAAATAGTCCTCTGCCGACGCTATGGAGCTGCGGTGGGAGCCTTCTATTGTGCACCGCCTCCGTTGATTGATTGATTGGTTGATTGATTGATTGATTGATTGATATGTGAGGTTTAACGTCCCAAAACCACCATATGATTATGAGAGACGCCGTAGTGGAGGGCTCCGGAAATTTCGACCACCTGGGGTTCTTTAACGTGCACCCACACCGCCTCCGTTGAAACGGATGAATGAAGGCTCGCTAATGCTGCCTACCTTCGGCAGGCGCCTTCTTGGGCGCACCAGTAGTTCGTGCGCACAGCCATTGACCTTTCCACGCAACAAAATACACTCGTGTCTCACAAATCGTTTTTTCTTTGCAAACTTTCGTGCTATACAGTACCACATGCGACCAAAACATTGCTGACATGCCGTGGAAGTACAAAGATGTGGCATTCCAGCAGCGATAACGCGGGGAAAATAAATGTGGTCAAACACGTTTCATTGTATTAATAAAACCTTCGTTTTCATTCATAATGCCAGGACGGAAATGGTACGAGAACGGCGTCGCAGGTGGCAGCGGATGAGACCAGGACACGTGTAGTATGCGGTCAGCAGGAAACTATCGTCTTTCGATGACATTTGCAACAAAGCACGGAAATACGCGGCCAATTTTTGTTTTGTTATTTCGAACACTTCGACCCCTTACTACTCCTCCTCTTCCTCCTCCTTCTATTAGTAAAGCTCTTTATTCAGTAAAATACAGTGCACGTAAAGAGTTGATATAATACAGAAGGAGGTCCCAAAGTAAAAACTGTCAGGGGGACCTCCTGTGAATTCATGTATAAAAATATAGAACAAAGATTAGCAACTAAGGAAAAAACAGCAAGCGAATAAAACAAATTGAACGTAATGAAAATTATTATTGAAATTTATGGTAGTTCCTTCTCTTCCTCCTCCTCCTCCTCCTCCTCCTCCTCCTCCTCCTCCTCCTCCTACTACTACTACTACTACTACTACTACTACTACTACTACTACTACTTGTAGTATCAGTAGTAGTACAACGCTTGAGCTTCGCCTCCAATAGTAGAACACGATAGCGTAATCGGACTCAGCGTTCGTTGCTTTGTCAATTGCTAGCCTAGCTTCGGCTCTTGGCGCACGCTTTAACCGTGCCTCATGGAGACTCCTAGCGTGCTATACTTCAAACACAGTAGCGCAGTGCCCACTTCACCACAATTATTCGTTTTGCGAATCAGCGAAGAGTCCAATACGTGTCCTCCAGGCAACGTGCGAAGCTGCCCTTCCTGTTGAGGCTTTTGCTGCTGATGACGATCAAATGTGCCTAACCGCCTTGGGATTGGCGGGCTTGTAAAACGCCTACCCGTTGCACCATTCTCACGTATTGACGCTTGGCGCGATTCGACGCCTCTGCCTCGACATGTTACATGCGTTTGGCAGACTCGTCCCGCTACATGACATTCATTTAGTGTTTTCTTTTTTTTTCTTTTTTTGGTAGTGGTTTCAAGAAACGCCGTGGCTTTATGGTATACACCTACGGCGTGCCACGCAGAAGGCGCGAGTTGCATTCTGACTGACACCAAAGATTTTTTTGTTGCTTAATTTATTTACATGTTGAGTTTTCGGTCACGCTGATTTTCCGCTCCCAACCGACGATAGCGACAGTGGCGGTGACATCAACACCGGAATTTCTATGAGGCGAGGTTTTTATGCACGCTATCGCGTTTCGCAACCTGTGCGAAAAATTTGCACAGGTTTCCCCAAGTCGCGCCAGACCGGTTCACTGCAAAGGTGGTGGGCACCTTATAGGACTGAAGCCTCTGTCAGGCCACATGGCCTTTAGCTTCTGTTTCCTTTCTGTTATAAACAGAAGCAATAAAGTCAATTCAATTATAGCTCGTACCGACTTGGCTATAAGACCAGCGTCTCTCGTAATCATGTCGTGGTTTCGGGACGGGAAACTTCGGCAATTATTATTATTAATTATTGGGTTTTATCCTACCAGCCGTCTCTTCCCCACTTAATACTACACATCGATATGCCTGTCCGTTTTTATTTTAAATCTCTCTTTTGGTGTGTTGCTCTATCCCATTCTCCATATGCATGTACCCAAGCTTAGACCAATACAGCTCTGCTGTGAAACTCCGATAACGTTTACGTGCCGCAAAAATACCGCTACTCATCAAACTGGTCCACAAAAAAATTGTCGAAGAAACACACCAGAGGTGAACACACGTTACAGCTTCTGCTGTTAACCATCTGTAGACCAAGCGTCATTTTGAAATCACGTGTTATGTATATGAAATCATGCGTCATAATAACTGCCGGAGTTTTACGTGCCGAAACGAGGGCATAATTGCGATGCACGCCATAGTCAGGTTGGTTGGTAACTTCACTATATGGCGCGCATCATAATCATGTCGCCGTTGCCCCGGATTGATTTCGATTGTCTCGTGTTCTTCAATGCGCACCGACATAGGACAGTAAGTACTCGGGCCCCATCTGGCATTTCGCGTCCCATCGAAAATGCTAGCGCCATGGCCGGAAGCGCAACCACTCGGAAACAGTCAACAACATTAGTCGCTGGTTTCGGAGAACTGTGCGCGCGCGTGTGTGATTCCTACTTCCGGACGGGTGGCTGCGTTTTTTTTTTTTCACCGAGAATCGCTCTTGAGCCTCCCCGGAAAGAGTGCTATCTTAGGCGATGGTTTATTTGCCATGCGGCACATTGCTCACTGGCTTGAATGAAGTTTCTGTGTGTGCGTGTGTTTTGGGGAGGGTGGAGAGGGGCATGTTAGGGGGGGGGCAAGTGGGGGGGGGGGGTATAGAATCCGTGCTTGTCCGAGTCGAGAGCTCTTGCCAAGTCGTTGAGCTTCATACCGCACAGTTCTAAGCAGTACGCATTTTTTCTTCGCAGAAAGACTTCTTCGCAGAAAGACTTCTTCGCCCGCTCTTTTCCTCGGAACCAGCGCTCATGCGAGCGAAATGGACATCGTCCGATGTCGCCTCTCCGAGCGCAGAGCCACGTCGACTCATGAAGTAAGTGTAAGTAGTCTTAGTGTTTTTTTTTTTTTTTTGCTTTTGATATGTTTATTTTTTACAGCTTCTGAAGTAGTATCATGTGCGCAGATGATTGCTAGAGCTCGGCACCGTCCCAATCTAGCCAGTTTTCTGGCAGCGTGCCCGATTCATCTTTCTTTAGAGGGACGGGCGAAGTGGTCATTTTTTCAGCACCATTCACTCGTTTCAAACGGCTTTATCTGCAACCACAGACGGCGTAAGAGCGGTCAGAGTTCGCGTATCCTTCTTTTTTTGTTTTTTTCCTTGCTCAGTTGCAAAAACGTGATAAGGTGGGCTGCGTCAGAGCTGGCTATTCCAACATAATCACGTTTTTAATAAGTAAACAAATAAACCAGAAAACGAGAGAAATCCGGAGTTTTTTTTCTCTACTGGGGTGAAGACGGAAGCCCGGTGCTATAGACTTGTTTTCTGTCACACATAGGGGCGCCGAAATCTTCGGCTGTTAGGCCTACGTTTTCTCGTTGTTTTTTTTTTTTGTATATTGCGACGTGAACCAATATGGCCACGATGCATCGTATGCAACTATAACCAACCGTTTCAAAGCGTAAATGATCTACCGAAGCGCTGTTCGTTCAGTTCGAGATGCAAAACACAGATATAAACAGCCTGATATAGCGGTACTCAAACCCATCCGCCAAATAGCCTATAGCAGGAATGTTGAAGCAACGTTGCCACAATATTTATTTATTTATTTATTTATTTATTTATTTATTTATTTATTTATTTATTTATTTACAACACCCCAAAGGCCCCAATGAAGGGGTTTTACATGATAGGTAGGCTATTACAATGGATTAAAGGGGTAGATGCTAGATCGCTGCTCAGAAGTCGATGATACTGGAGTGGTGCGCAACGTGAGGAGGCAGGTCACTCTAATCTTGTGCGGTCTTGACGAAAAAGGATGAAAGGTGCGCAGCGGTGTGAGCACTTGGCGGGTAAACAACAGCTTTCCCGTGATTGATGCGGTCTGAATGATGATGGGCTGGCTTGATGATAGGAGTACGAGGTGATCCATGATAGAACTTGGAAAAACGGGCACAGACGAGAAATTTAGTGGCTTGACGAAAGGGTGGCGAGGTTAGCACGAGGTTTAAGTTCGGTTACGCTTGACTGATATGAATGATCTGAAAAGATTAATCTTTCCGCCCGGCTTTGCACTGTTTCAAGTGTTTTAAAATTGTTACTTTGATGAGGGTCCCAAACAGCGCATGCGTATTAGAGTTTTGGTCTGACTAGTGTTTGATAAGCGAATAGTTTGACAGGGGTAGGAGCTAGATGAAGGCTTCGGTGCAGGCAGCTAATAGCATGGTTTGCTTCGTTAGTGATGTATTTTATGTGAAGAGACCGTGGTAAATCAGAACAAAAATGAACACCTAGATACTTGTATTTGGTTATACATGCAATTTTAGTGTTGTTGATGAAGTATGCGGTAGATGGGTAGTACTGTCAGCGATGAAAAGAGACTAGTGACGTTTTGTTTGCGTTAAGAAAAATTGATTGACTGATTGATATGTAGGGTTTAACGTTCCAAAACCACCATTTGATTATGAGAGACGCCGTAGTGGAGGTCTCCGGAAATTTCGACCACCTGGAGTTATTTAACGTGCACCCAAATCTGAGCACACGGGCCTACAGCATTTCCGCCTCTATAGGAAATGCAGCCGCCGCAGCCAGGATTCAATCCCGCGACCTGTGGGTCAGCAGCCGAGTACCTTAGTCACTAGACCACCATGGCGGGTTTATTGGACATTACTGGAAAGCCTCCAGAGATTAAAGGAAAGTATATGGGATGCTATTACTAGTAAAGATGACTTGCCGTTGGCAAAGACCGAGCCTGCGATTTTCGAACAGTGTCCTATGCTTTAATACAGAGCTACGGTGGCGATCATCTCTGCGTTCTATAGGGTATATATGTTAAATTAAACGAGGGAGGTTGCAGATGCGGCGGCTGCCGGCGGCAAATTATCTTTTCGTTCACTTTCCTTTCTTCACTTTTAGACTGCAATTGCTTACGGTAACGTCCCCTTTTACTTTCTTGGGCATCATTGCCTGTAGTTCTCATTATAACTGTAATTGCGAGTCGCTCAGAGATAGGGCAATCCATGAATGCCTGTCACCAGGAGAACCGTTTGCTTGCGAGTGCATTGTCTTATTTGGATTTTCGCTGGGTATCTCGTATATGTTGTCTTACTCTCTCGTGTAAGATAAAGGCAGACGTCCTTATTCTTTAGGGCCGGAACACTATAAATACCACAGCCACGCCGCAGTGGTCTAGTGGCTAAGATACTCGGCTGCTGACCCGCAGGTCGCGGGATTGAATCCCGGCTGCGGCGGCTGAATTTCCGATGGAGGCGGAAATGTTGTGGGCCCGTGTGCTGAAGTTTGGGTCCACGTTAAAGAACCCCAGGTGGTCGAAATTTCCGGAGCCCTCCACTACGGCGTCTCTCATAATCATATCGTGGTTTTGGGACGTTAAACTCCACATCTCAGTCAATCAATCAATCAATCAATCAATCAATCAATCAACATTAAATACCTCACAAAATCCCTCTGTCCTTAAACATCCGCCCGGCGTCTGCAGCGGATGTAGAAACCGAAACGTCTGCGAACAACGAAGATGTTCTCGAAGGACTGTTAACGAGAACAAACAAAATAAAAGGCGGCAATATCGAAAAAACACCCACATTTAGCCACCGATCAGTCGAAGCATATTGTATAACAAAAGGTTGACAAGAACATCGTAAAAAGCTGTTAACCAACGCAAAATGGAAGGCCACGATTTATGATCAGATGCACGCTGTTTCGCCCCGTCACTAGAATTCTCTTTGTAGATATGCTGGGATTCTTTATGGCGTAAACCTGCAATATTGTTCTTGAGCACGAAAGCAAACTGTCCTCACAGGTGAATGCAAAAGCATCATCTTACACTGTGAATGACCCCCATGTTTGTTCATATAGCCTTACTTTTTATACAAGTTTAATCATCTCGATGTTCATAAATGTCCCGTCCTTGTTGTACGGTTTTCACATTGTACATCACTGCGCACGCAAATAAGTTATTTTCGCTGTATATAACAGCTTGCACTGTACATACGTATGATCATCATTGTCCATCCTTATGTGTGCACATAAGCTATGTAAGATATATCTGGAAGTAAAATTCTCTTAAACTTCCTTGGTTTTAGCAGAGCCTTGTACGGACTGGTTTGAGGCCCACGGAACGGCTTTACGTTCTCCCATAGTAGAGTACCTCGTACCCTAAATCGTTAACAACTTTTTCTAAACACACATATACCTCTTCATCAAGAACTTCATAGTCGTGCTCGCCCTTTTGAAAAAATCTGCCAGAACGTGAATTCGAAGATTTAAAAAACGATGACGTTCGGTGATGTATGCAAAATTGGAGATTACTCCTTTCCGAGGTACTCGCCCCATTCAATCGGCTTTCTTCCGTCGAACCATGCAGTTCCTGGAGGCCAAAAAAGGAGTTTCTGCTTTCGTATGTCAAAATGTAGGCGGTCGCGCTCCGAATCTTCGTGAATTGAAATACGAACACTTTTAGAAATACTGACGAATGAGGTGGTCCTGCCTCTAACTCCGTTTTATTATCTTTCTTTTTTTTTCTTTGTCCTCACTCATTTCCATATTGTGAAGTTTGGCTGCAGTATGGTGTTTTCGCGACATTGATAAAAAATACAATAAAGTTGCGTTTTAATTTAGGTGACTTCAAAAAAAAAAGACAGAAATTCTGAACAGGAATTGCGTGGGGTGATTAACTTCGTTTATTTGCGAAGATATCTTTCTTCTGCTCTTCTAATACACAAACGACACTCGAGGCCCCATTGAATACGACGCAATTTCATTTTTTTTTTCTCGGAAGAATTCTGAGAAATGCTGGAGCCACGCTGAAGCTATTGGAGTTAGGCCAAGGGTCTCCGTACAACTTTATTCGATTCGCAGAGCACTGGGCACTATCTAGAGAATACGTTAAAGAAAGGAAAGAAAATAAAGGTCGACTCCGGTATTTATATAGGCCTACACAGGCAGATTTCTACGTTCATGTGGCACCCTACTCATAATAGGGCTACGCAGTGAGCTTCATTATTTTTTTTTCGTTCATTGATTCTGTGGTTTCTTCAAGCGCCGGAAATAAGCGTAATATGTGGCCACATTAGGCGTGAATGATAAGGACGGACCATAACGTCTCGTAATTTACACGGATCGATTTGAATGGCTGCGCATTCGGGCAGAGAGGCAAGTACGAACTGGAATGTGCAATACGCATTGGTTCGCTCCGTTAATAGCACGTATCATTCACTTGAACGCTTCCAAGCTCGGATCACGGTGGTAGAATGAAATTGGTATATAAAAGTGGTTGGTGGTAGTAAATGAGTTATATTTTTGTCTTTTTTCGGTAGTCAGCCACTAACGATTTCGGATGCGTAGAATTGGCTGCTCCTTGGCGGATCTGTTTTAGTAATGAACGGACCGTGTCCCCTATTCGACGAATAGTAATGATACAGCACGAAGGGGCTGTTAATCAAAGCGCCTGCTCAATCGATGAGGGAAGATTGTGGAGCCGACCATAATAACTGATAGTGGAAGTCACACGTTGACGTGCGTGTTGTCTGGTGTATTCCTCGGGTTAACTTCGTATTTTCTATGCTGGTGAGGCGCATCTCGGAGGCCACATAGAAAGAAGCGCGTAGTTCTGACCCGCTCTGCCAGGAGGCGCATCGTTTTCAGCCGTTCGCGCGAGAAGCACCTCCTCATTCAATTACATTTTCTGGTCAGTTTTTAGTAGTTGTATTGTGAGTTAATTATCCTTCATCTCAAATAAATGTATTTTCTGGTGCCATCTGTATTTCATTTAACTCTGAACTCGAACCAGAAAGGTCCATTTTCGAAGCAGTCCTATTTTTTGAAACACCTTTTGGAAATGTTCGGAAAACTGGCATTAAATTCTCTACCGGATGTACTTGAAAAAAAAAAACAAGAGCGTCGTTCTTTGCTCATGCCATCAAATCTTTATTACGAACGTACACCTCATATTTCGTCTAGAGCTGTCTTAACAATTCATTAGTTATCCGTGCTTTGTGTCGGTCTGTGTGACTCGCTGCCTTGCTCATGCCATTAAATCTTTATTACGAACGTACACATCATATTTCGTCTAGAGCGGTCTTAACAATTCATTAGTCATCCGTGCTTTGAGTCGGTCTGTGTGATTGTGTTTGAATGCTAAGTGCATGGTGTATTTCCCGTGTACTTCATCATTACTTAATATGAGTACTGCGTGTTCTCATCAACAACTCATCGCTCTAGTTAAGCTGCTCATTAAGCAGAGCAGTCAGATAGCCCGCTTAAGTTCCATTTCTTTTATGTTCGCATAAAGCAAAGTCTTTCATGTTTGAGTTCAAACAGAAAAAAAAAGAATTCAACGGATTCCAACCATACGTGCCGTCGTTAGATACCACGAAAAAAAAAATTGAAGTCGTTGGAAAGAAAGCACATCGTCGGTGTACATCAGGTAAATAAACCATACTGACTTTAAAGAAGCTCTGTGTGGAAGCTACGGTGTAAGTGAACCAGATAGTTGAAAATTGCTTTTTGCGCGATCGCGTTGGTTTTAAGGGCCCGGGGCTGCATCAAACTTACCGTATGTTCTGGACACTAGTCCGTGCGTTTTTCTTGTATGCTAGTGCTGATTCAAGCTTGAAATTATAGGGACGTTCATTAATTCGTTCAAAGTGACCTCAAATGATTTGCCAATTTTAACTGAAAACAACGATGGTGACGATGAAGCAAATCTGTGGAAGCTAGTTCAAAATCAATTTATGGTTCTCTTTCGACTTCTGTCTCGCGTAAAAGCTTGTTCGGCGCTTTCAAAATATTGCACTTATGACGAGGTGGTGGTCCCAACAGGACTCTGTCAGAAACTTCTTGCTTCGTACATTTCAACAAGCCGGTGACCACCCCTTCCTCGTTCCTAACGCTCAGTATAGCAGGTCAGAAAATGGATTCAGACGGACCGCTCAGCTTTTCTGCCACAATAAACCTTCCTTTCTTTCTTTCTTTCTTTCTTCTTTCTTTCTTTCTTTCTTTCTTTCTTTCTTTCTTTCTTTCTTTCTTTCTCTCTCTCTCTCTCTCTCTCTCTCTCTCTCTCTCAAATGAGCATAAGTTGTTTAACATTCAACTTTTTTTATACTCGCAACCAGCGGACACAATTTTCGATACAGGGGTGAAATGTACTATATTCAGCGCACAATGGATTGAGGCCTATTTTTCAAAGTTCTCTTTTTGTGTGTGTTGGGGGGAACGGAGGGGAGTAGTCTTCCATGTCTCGCACCTTATCAACGAGATCGCCTTTGGTGCCTCATCAAACGTGAAGAATGACCGTCACCAATTGCGACGTGTGCACGGGTGATGTGAAAAGTTATGATGTGATGGCCTTTTCATATGACGTCTCGTAATGGGACGGCCCGCAACAAGTTGTGACGTCATCGTGACCTCACTATGGCAGTGCACCTCGCTTGTACAGTGGTTATGGCGATCAACTGCTGGTTCGAAGGTCACGGGTTTGATTCCGGCCGTGGCGGTTGCATTTCGTCCGCGTCAAGTTCGATGTCGGTCCACGTTTAAGGACACCGGATGTTAAAATATATCGAAGTCCGCCACTATACGGCGTCTCTTGTAATCATGTAGTGGTTTTGGGACGTACAATCTCAGATCTAATTATTAAGCCACTAAGGCATCTCTATGACGTCACAAGATGACACTGTCGCTTTACAATGTCGCTTCATAAATGGCGGGCCGATCACGGAGGCAATGCAGAAGAACGTGAGGTGCGAAAAGCTTCCAATTGTTCGGATCTCGGAAGCTGTACAAAACCATGTTGGCTGCGAAAAGCTTTCGGACGGGAAGAATACAATGGACTGAGAAGAACAATGCAATGGCTTTTCGCCTTTCGTATGAAGGCATATGTTTTCAGAAGATATCGGTTACGTGGTCCGCGCAATCTACTAAAACAGGGGTTGGCGACAGGCGGCCCGCGGGCCGCATACAGGCCGGCGGAGGAGTTTTATGTGGCCCGTGGCACATTATGATAACCCCCCCCCCCATCGCTCCTTTCTTTTTATATGAAAGGCAGACATATTTCTAGCAACCTCGTGAAGAATATTGTTAATTCGTACATTTTTTCTCCTTGCCCGCCAGGTCTATTCCCAATCCCCTCCCAATTTGCCGTGCAGCTCCCTCTGTGTCGGCTTCATGGACACTTGCTCCCCCCCCCCCCCCCCAGCCTGAAAAGGTTGCCGACCCGTGTACTAGAACATTAAAGGTCTGACAATTGCGCACTCTGCAGACAACTGACCGGAAATTATGGTAGAGAGAATAAAAGTGGTGAACTCTGTAAACTAGAGAAGACTTTCGCGGTGAGGTCCGGCGATTGTTTGCGTTCCCTTTGGAAAGCAAGCTGTGTCCCGGCAACTGGGCGTGTTGCTCCGACTAGCTTGATTTCGTTCCAACAAATGGTCCCTCTTTTGTTTGCGTAAAAACCAGCCTCCGGGGATGCGAAAGGAAGTTTGCGACAATTGCCGAAATTGTGATGGTGCGGTTATCTTTTGTTTTATTCTTCGTTTCTGGTTCTTCTTTCTTTTCTTTGTGATTAAGCGGGATACGCGTTTAAAGGGCTTTGAATAATGAGGTCTACGTTAAGTTCCAGCTCTGACACTTCCCATTAAAGAGACACGTCGAGAGCTGAAGTCATGCCACTCACTACATAGACATGCGAAAGATTTTAATGAAGTTGGATAGATTTTTAAGCGAAAAACTTAGTTACAGTTGACTTTTTCAATTGTAGTAGTAGTAGCAGCAGTAGTTTTAGTAGTAGTAGTAGTAGTAGTAGTAGTAGTAGTAGTAGTAGTAGTAGTAGTAGTAGTAGTAGTGGTAGTAGTAGTAGTAGTAGTAGTAGTAGTAGTAGTAGTAGTAGTAGTAGTAGCAGCAGCAGCGGTAGTAGTTGTTGTAGTGTAAAAACCGACAGTGCCAAGACGGGCACCAAGCCATTACAAGCACAGCTAGACGATTTGCGACTATTGTTTGAAAGCACTACTCATATTACGACATAAGTTGCTAGCCTTGGGTGTACATAATTGCTATACTGCACAACAACCGAGACACACGACAACTCGTCCCAAGAAAGATTTCCAAATATATTTCTTTTCACCTTGCAGATACCAAAATGTCTCGCTGACGCACTTATCACATCTTGAGTTTGCTACGATTCGCCCATTGAGCGCCTCTCTCCGTTATGTCGATTCCTCGACCGATGAACTTAGTCTCGCAAAAGAGTGCGAGGAGCAGTCACAAATATTGCAATTTATGCCGCCGTGATGCTTGCGAATCCATTCTTAGCATTCTTTCGCTGATGTCGTGCACTATTATCAAAGCGTTGCGTCGTCTGCCGTTGACATTCTGCGCCGCATGTAAGCGTAACTGAATAGACGGCATCTGAAGCGCAACCGTTGTACATGTTGGCGTCTTTTTTTGTCGACGTTGGTGGCTTGCAGCTCTGACTCAATGCGGTAGGGATATGGGAAATCTCGCACGAGGTTTATAGAACAATGTTCACGTCGTGGCGTTTTTTTCCCTCTTCTTTTTGGTTACGTCATTCGGTAGCAAGGTGTCTAAATAGGAACGTGTGAGGCGAGGCCATTACTTTTTTTTTCTTTTCTATGTCAGTGATTTTTCGTCTTAAGGGTTCTCGACTGACATCGCCGTACATTTAACTCGTTTGCCCGTCCATCCACCTAAGTGAACCTTCAAGTGATAAACTCGCTGTAACTAATCGTCAAGTTCATCTCCCTTCTACCCGACAGGGGGTTCCCGCGCCACGTTGCTTGCCATGTATTAGGGAGGCTCGGGTTCTCCTCACGTGACAAAACGTCACTTTTCTCCCGAGCCTGCCCTCATCCTTGGGATGAAATAAAACTTGATTGAATTGAATTGAATTGAATCATTGGGCAACCATCGCTCGGGTCTTCCCACATATTGCGCAAACCTGCCTTCGGTACACCCATCGTTGCGTTTGTTACTGATATATGGTGGACGTACCACTCATCGTCCTTAAGCGCCTTTTGATAAGCTTATAGTACGTCCAGTTCTATGCAAGCCCATAGAAAGAAGAAAGGGAGGAGGTGAAAGAGAAATCAACAACACGTGATGCTTCCAAGACCCAGAGGTAACGCGACCTGGTTTGTCTATAGAGAAAAATACTTGGTGGCTGCAGTCTTTTCGCGAGAATTATAGAGGATAACTATATTAATGGATCGGGAGTTCTTTCTAAACGCTGCTTGATCAACTGGTCTAGCAGCAACCGATTCTCTAAGCATGCTTAAGAGGAACACGATACCGCCCTTGGCTGCTTCATAACAAGATTACTAGCACGTGGGAGGTACAGAAAGGCAGACGTTCGAATAAGGTAAATGCGTCGCATTCGCGCACATACGGGACTTGCTGTTCAAGCGTAACGCGGGGAATATTGCAAACCGTTAGTTCGTAACCTCATAAGTGACAGTCAATTAGGCCTGGGTGCTCTGTAATTATCTCGAAGCAGAAGATGGGAAGGGAGTTCGCTAGGATTTAATTATCTCGTTACACAAACATACGAGGTGCTCCCGAAGCAGACAGAAAAAAGAGCAAGTAGTTGTGTATGTTGCGGATTATCGCGCTGCGTAGCATATCGTAACGAACTTGTACTAATTACGCTGAGGTTGCTTCATTGAACGATGTGGGCAGGTGAGTCAATTAGCACTGACAGTATTGCGCTATTAGTGTTGAGCATACGCCCATTATTCGCGTGAGTGGTCGGCAAATTAGCGAGTCTTTTTAACTAGGTAGGCCTCAGCATAATGTGTTCTTGTGGTGGAGGGCCGCTTCGGAAAACCTTGCCCACCGATTCATGCTACAAAACAGCGCCGGTAACACTCTGCAAGTGAGATAGCAGCGGTGCCTACGATGGACGATACGTACCGCAAACACTTGGGGAGTACTCCGTTTCGCATCATGATTTCAGCGTCCGCTTGGTCGCCTAGCTGTCTATTGTGGCTTCAGCGTTGACTATGTAAGCGCGACGTAGCTACTCGTTCTATTCCCGACTGCGGTGGTTACATTTAGAGAATAGCCGAATTCAAAAAAGAAAGAAAAAGAGAGAGAAGGATGGAGAGGGATAGATAGATAGATAGATAGATAGATAGATAGATAGATAGATAGATAGATAGATAGATAGATAGATAGATAGATAGATAGATAGATAGATAGATAGATAGATAGATAGATAGATACATAGATAGATACATAGATACATAGATACATAGACAGACAGACAGACAGACAGACAGACAGACAGACAGACAGACAGACAGACAGACAGACAGATAGATAGATAGATAGACAGATAGACAGATAGATAGATAGATAGATAGATAGATAGATAGATAGATAGATAGATAGATAGATAGATAGATAGATAGATAGATAGATAGATAGATAGATAGATAGATAGATAGATAGATAAGTGTCATGCCCAGCGTAAAAAGCCATGAATTGTCCAAGTCAATTAAATACGCCATTTGAATTGCGTAGCGAGTCAGCGCTTCAAAGCTGTGCGCTCGTACAAATGGCTAAACCTCAATCAATTGTTGTCCTCACCAGCCGCAGCATCAGCAGTGTATGTCGGTGCGTAGGTGTCCGTACTGTGGATGTATAGTCGGTGCTCCGAAAAAGGAGTAATTATGACGGAGAGGGAGCGCCTCGCAATTTGGCTCGCAGAAGGCGTTCTTGGAGAGTTTGAAATGGCCGATGTCCTGCGCACTAGCTCTTCTATTCTCGCAGCATGGTTGAATCGTCTGCTGAGTGACAGGTCGCGGGATCGAATCCCGGCCGCGGTGACCACATTTTCGATGGAGCCGGGAGTGGTAGAGGCCGGTGTGCTCTGCGATGTGGGTGCGCGTTAGAGAAAGCCAGACAGACGAAATTTCCGGAGGCCGCCGCTACGGCGTCTCTCATAATCGTGTCGTGGGTTTCGTACGTGAAACCCCACAATTTCACTTTCA